>NW_016157491.1:32092-87236 GCF_001687245.7 Rhagoletis zephyria
ACTATTTTATTGAACGCACTCAGAAACAAAAGTTCCACAAAAGCTTTGGTTTGTCTTTGACATTTGGAATTTTTCAAACACAAAACAAACACAACGAAATAAATAAATCTTTGAAATTTGTGTGTAAAAATTGTTAATTTATACAAGAGCTTTACACATTTTTAGTTTAATCAAAGAATAATTGCCTTTTTGTGTCCAAAAAGCGTTAACAATATAATAAATGTAGTGTTTGTTTACATACATTTTGTTTTTGTCTTCCCTTTTCATTTGATGAGAAGTCAAAGCAAATGCGGATCAAGCAGTGTAAACACCTTCAAATGACTGATTTCAAATCACGCATTTTGGTCCAATGTAAATGTAATATAACCTAAATGTTTGTTGGGTAGTAAGTATGTATGTATGTATGTTAGGTTGTTGTTGTTGTTGTTGTTGTAGCGGCTACAACAAGCCCGCCCAGATCGGTTGGTATCTCAGTCGTTGTCGTCAAGTTCCACTAACGGCAACCCTAGGAAGCGTGCAGCTTCTGTGGGATCTGTCCACAGGGACAAGGCCGTTAGGGTTGTCGGGTTAGGGTATGTTAGGTCGGACTTTCCGGTTGTAACGAACCTTTGCACATACATTCCTCTGTATTTAGCTACACAATTAATTTGGTTTGGGGAAAAAACACGAATGAAAAATATGAGACAAATGCATTGAGGCTAACTTAGATTCGATATATTGCATTCAAAATTACACATCGCTAACTTAATTCACAAAGGCCCTAGCCAAAACTTTTTTTCGAAACTGCGTTTTTCACAGATTTTAGTAGGAGTTATTAAGGTACACATTCCATAAAAATTTTAAGGCTGCGTTCGAAATATACGTTAACATATCATCAGGAACGTTCTAAAGAATAAGTAAACAAAAAAGTTAATTACAAACGTTCAAAATGAATAAAGAAATGCAGCCTAAGTGTTAGTACCAAAAACAACGGAGTTACATGCCACTTTTTTAAAAGCCCTACCTGTTTTTGATACCTTTTTACAAGCTTTTATTATGTTTCATCTGTGTGTAATGAAATCTTGCCATCAACTTTTAACCAACTTCGCGATGAGCTAGACACCTGAAACTTTAAACTTAGTTCACAACCCGATGGCAATGCAATATGAAGGATGAATTAATTCGCTGGATGGCGTAGTAGTCAAGATATTTGGAAAGCCCGTTTTTACGGTCCGATTGGTTTCTTATTTAGAACGCATATTACTTAAATGGAAATAAATAACTCCTCAAACAATTTAGCCGTTAGATGCAGCGTGGTAGATTTTTTTTATTTATCGCTAATAAAAGCTTGTCGTTAAGAAATTGTTGGTTAGGGCCATCGGCGTAGCCAAAATGAAATTTAGGGGGGCTCGACCCTATTAAGCTGGCATTTCAGGGTACTATTTTATATATATATAAGGAAAATTTGAAAGTTAGGGGGGGGGGGGGGGGCGAGCACCCCCTGCCCCTACCTGGCTACGCCCATGGTTAGGGCCTTTGTAAATTAAGGTAACGATATGTATGTATATACATACATATAGTATGTACATAGAAGTTTCTCCCAAATTCTCCATTAAACGTAGCAAGTTAATATCGCAATGCGCTTTTGTTTTTTTTTTTGTTTTGCTGCATTCGGTTAGATTTATGACATTTAGACGCCAAAAGTAAGTGTATGCGATGGTGACAGGACATCAGAAGGGTTCTAGGTTTTTCCGTTCCTTCAAACGGCCTTTTGGATTACGTCCTACAAATCCTTCTGCCTCTTGACTCTCAGGAAGACCTACTGGAAGGGCTTACAGCTCCTGAAATCATCTGCTGAGAGGTTTGAGCAATAAAATTAAAAAAGCAGTAAAACCATCGTTTAATATTTGCTGTAAAATTTTTCATTTGCCTTGCAGATACAGGCGGGGAACTCACGGTACTAATTTTGAAATTGCTGTGATGGACGGTATCGGGAAGGTCTTTAAAATTAAACTATAAAAAAAAAAAAACAAAATTCCGAAAAACCTTGAACGTAGAATATTCGAGAAACATATTCAAGTAAATTACCATCTGACTTCAAAAAAGGAGGAGGCTATAAATTCGTCGGAATATTTTGTTAAAATAAATATCAAAGCCATATTGATTTTCTTTAATAAAAGATATCGCGACCCACGTGACCCAGTTGAAAATCGTCGGGATGGGAGGGCTCGGCACCTAAAAAGTACTTTGCTATAAGTCAGCCAGACCCTAAGTTTAAAATGAGGAGAATGCGATTTTTAGAGAAGGACTTCGCGTCACTTGGCATTTTTTTACCTCCCTTATATTAGCTTGTTTTGACTTTGTCTAATGCTTTTCTTCTTCTTATTTGGCGCTGTAATCACCTAAGAGATTTTGGCCGAGTTGAACAAAGCACACCAGTCGTTTCTTTTCTGTGCCAACCGACGCCAATTGGTTAAGAAGAAATCTATTCGCTGAGACGTGCCTTTAGCAACTGGTATGGTTTTAAAAAAATCTCAACGGAATTTCGTGCAGTTTGCCAGCTTTTACACTACATACATAAATGATCATGAATGCTGTTATCGCTACTAACATCTCATTAAAAAAAAAATATGGTATACTGTTGGCTTAGAGCGAAAAGTTGCTAAGTCTACTTTTTGTGAAAACTCATATTTTGGCATAAGACAAAGGAGAAATTAAAAATGCTTAGTTTCCAAAATGACTAAGGTATGTACTGGTTTTATTTCTCCGCTGAAAGGCGAATTTGTTAAGTCCAAAAGAGGAAAAGAATATTCGATAGGGTCAAAACAATAGGTATGGAGTCTTTTACTTAACACCAACTCCTGATTTTTTTGGAGTTTTGCTACATTTTAAGCACGCAAAATATTGTATTAAAATTTTGTAAAATACATTTAAAAATGGACTTCGCAACTTTTCACTCTAAGTCCACGATATGCCATGCAGTGTTGCCAGAGAAAGTCCCCTAAAAATCTTAATTTTATCCAAAAAAAATTTCAAAATAAGATTTTAAAGCTAAAAAAAATCTTTTCGATCCTTTTTTATTTTATATAAACTGGGAGCGACATTTTGCAAGTTTTGACCGACTTCAAAAAAAGGAGGAGGTTATCAATTCGGGCGAATATTTTTTTTATGTATGTACATATTCATGTTACCGCATAACTTTGGACCGCGTGAACCGATTTCGTTAATTCGTTTTTTTCAAGGGTGGCCCCTTACTAATTTGGTTTAGATCCGGTCATTGGATTTTGAAGAAATTGACGATCAATTTTTATATGAGAATTGAAGTCGCTTGTGTTTTTTGTTTAAAAATTACTTGTTCTTTTTTTATGAAAGAATAGACCGTTATCTATCAAAAACCACGTAAGTCCAAACTTAAATCTTTGTACAAAAGTTAAGAAAATTCGACAAAGTTCTATAACAATTTTGAGCTTTAAAACTAGAGGGGGTACAAAAGACCGTTTGTTCTTTTCCTCCGCTCTATAACTCTGCACTATAGTATGTTTTTTTTTTTTTTGTGCGAGAGAAGAAGGCAGACAATAGTGAAGGGGATTTCATATTTCATGTTTCTTCTTCCTTCATTTTCTGCTTACAATGATGTAGCAAGGATAATATAAATAAGTTAACAATTTTAACTTAAACTTTAAAAATCGTACATCATACAGAAAAATCTTAATTTTGAAGATATTTTCAGTGTAAAATTTTGCTTCTTAAAAAATCTTTTTTTGAAGATTTTTAATAAAAACAGCCCAAAAAATCTTCATTTTCAAGATAAGATGGCTATACACTATTAAATAGTACATTGGCAACCCTCGAATGGCCTACTGCGTTGTTACTGCTAAAAGGTACATATGCCTACACACGGTTCGCCCTGTATGTTTATGTGTATGCGCCCGCGCGTATACATATCTGCACGTGTGTACGTTTGGGGTTCTACACGCGTGTATATTTGTATGTCCAACGCGCACTCATGGCGGATAAATTTGCGACAAATTAAAACATTTTCTTTATCAAAACTTGATCGCTTTGATGAAAATCGCTGCTGTATTGTACCATGTGCCTCATTTTGAAGGTATGTAGCACCTGACCCTTTGGCAACCTGCTATATACTACAGAGCAGGCAATGCGTTGCTACGGTCAAATGGGAATGCCATGACGGGCTGACAAAGGGAGGGCGGCAAAAGTAAATTCTAGCGCACCATAATTCGCTGGCGTTCCTTTGCCAAAGCAAAATATTAGGTTGGAAATGAATACACCAACAAATGGGCTAAGAGCAAATTACCGCGTGAAATATTATTCCAAAAGTTACGATACGATAAATTTAAAAATGGAAAATGCTTACCTGATTCGCCTTCCGAGCGCGTCTTTCCAGTTCTATTCTCTTTTCCATTTTTTCCTGGTGCACTAGGCTTATTTTTTCACTAGTTCTCAGCTGCTGATGCAGTTACAACTTTTTCAGTGGTAAAATTTCACACTTTGCACGTACGAAAAACTTGCGCGACACTTTGTTCAGTCGCAGCTTCTTGTCCTGTTGGCTATTTTTTCTTGTTTTCACAAATATAGATTTCAATGCAAGCAGTGTCACACCGTGCAGTAGTCGACTTGAAAATCTGAATGTTGTGCTCCTTTCCTATAGTTGTTTTCTCCCCCACACAAACACACGCGCGTTGCGTTAACTACCAAGACGGGTGTATGCGCCAATAAAACAAAATGCAAAAAGCACCAAAAGCAGTTGTCGACCGCTGTTGCTGTTGCTGTTACTGTAGTTGTTGGTGTTGTTGCAATAGCATTGGTTTGCGATTCCTCCTGTTCTGCTCGTCGTCGTCTTCTGCTCTTTCTCTTTCGCCTTTATGCGCTGCCTTCTATTGCGAATTTTGCGTTAACGTAATATTTCACTTATTTTATGAACACACACTTTTCTTACCTGTATTAAACTTAAAGCAACACCGCTATTTTTCAGCAACACAATTTGGACTAATTCTTTCCAAACGAACCGTTTAGGATAAATACCCAAATGCTGCTTGTTTCTGAATTTTCCTGCCGCTGGATGGGCTCCACAGTACTTTTTGAATTGCTTTGAAAAAGGTCTTTTACACTAAAATACAAATTGAAAAATTATCTGCACTTTACACGCTTTTCCACTGCCGTTGGCTTCTGTTTCTTTTGACTTGTTTCTTGGACGTAATCGCAATTCGCACGACCCGAGCGGGGCTGCCAGCTGTTTAGAATTATGCTGTGTGAATTTTAATTGAGTTGAGTGTCATCAAGGTGAGTGTAATTACATTTGTATATAGCAATCAAGTTATATACGTACATAAATATATCTGAATTTAATAAACCAATTTCTACTTCATATAAGGTGTGATTTATTTAGAGATTTATCAAGTATTTACTGCATTTCTGGTAGACGCGACTGTTGAATGAACGCTAAGGCTTTCTGCACATTGGTCCTCCAGTCATAGTTACTTCATCGTCACAATCATGACGCAACGATTACTTGACGACTACATTTTCGCACACTCGGTCGTGATATTTAAATTCATTTGGCGTCTAAAAATTGACTTAGAGCAGGTATTTTCTGTTTTTCTGGTTGATATTTTAGCGAAATATTTACAAAAACCGGCAATTTTTAAAATATGGACTGTGCTGCAACAATTTTAGACATAATTTTTCAGTAATATCTCTTCTTTTCTTTTCCTGAAATGTATTTTGTGCATGCACGCAGAAACTTTTTACAATTTCGTTATGTTTTATAGTTAAAACGCTCACATTTATTGAATTTTATTGCAATTATCCACTTTTTAAGAATTTCGAAAAATTTTATACCAAAGACACTAATTTTTATGCAATTTTAATGCAAATATTAACTTTTTCAATAATTTTTCCCCATAAAATGTAAACAAACAATGCGTGCACAACGATTAGCAAACGACAGTGCCGTACTTATCCGTTTCTGCATCTTCTACGATTTGCCGATAACTAGCCGATAACGACAAGTGTGCAGATCTCCTTTGAAATGCATGTGCTCGGCCCAAAATTTCAGGGCGAGACGATAACGCAACTATGATTGGACGACCAGTGTGCAGATAGCCTAAGAAAACAATTTTGTACTGCTTGTTTACTCGTCAAAATTGCAGTGGATTTTATATGTTTAGCTTTAAAAATATCAGCAATGTAATTAAATTTTATGCTTCTGCATGAAAAATCAAATTTAAACGAATCAAAATAAATATTAAACCGGCTGATTGTCAAAACGCGCGCAAAAAGATGGTTGTTGGCCATCTTTTCGCTTCGCGCTGTAGGTGCAACGATCTGATCGATTTTCATACAATTCATCTTATCTGTCGAAGCGAATCTGTCACACAAAGCAAAGCAAGCGTCTTATCTGGCATCAGTTTGAGTGTTTGGGACTTGGATGCAAGTTTTTGGTTGTGTAACGTCGAAGTAAGCAAAACTAGTAAAAAGTTGCAAGCATGTACAAGTAAAAATTCGTATCATTGCTAATGCCACGCAAAGTTTTTATTGTCCAATCTTCCAAATAAGAATAGACTGGCAACTCTTTGGTGGCTTTGGTTTCCTTTAAACGGCAACGCTGCAAATAATTAACGCAGTTAAACACACACACACACACGTGCATACATGTGTGGCAGCGCAAGTTATTTTTTCTTCCCTTTTTGAATGTTCTTCTTGTTTTTATTTTTGTTTCGTTTAATTTCTCATTCGTTTCCATTTTGCAAATGATTTATATTTTACGTTTACACCTGCCATGCCATGATGTTTTGCTTCATTTCCTGTTGGTTTGTTTTGCGCAAGGAACCTTATCTACTCTTTAGTATCTCAAATATCTGTTTGTACGCATAGGGACTACCTAACCTCAATGAAATTTGTTTCATGCGCATTTGTTCCAGAGTTGATAAAATTTTTTTGGCGCAAATTAATTTTCCCAAGTTTGTTCCCCCGATTGTAATTTGTTTCATTTTCATGGTTTCCCTTCCGTCCTCTGTTCCACGCATTTGTTTTGTGTCGCCTTTCGTGGAGAGGCGAAAACGTTCAGTGAAGTGGTTTTGTTGCAGGGTTGCCGCAACTGCGAAAAGTGAATAAATAATGATTCATAAATGCAATTGAGAGGAATAAAGTTGAATTTTAATTTTAGCACCACATAAATTCACGTTTCAAACTTGGTACAAAACTTAAAAAAATTCAACAAACTAACAATTCATCCAAATATTTAAAACTTTTGGGTACAGTAGGTTTAAGTTCAATCTTGTTAAATCATCAATAATATTGATCAATAAACACAATTTGTTGGGTGTGGCAATCACAAATTCACATTGCCAATAGTTAAATGACATTTGCATTTTCAACATACAGTTGCGGACATTGCAATCTAGCCTATTAAAATAACATAAATTTTCGAACTTTTTGGAATTTTTATATTTTGGTTAGTTTTGAAGGCAAATTATTAATCTTTACATAACTTTGGTTGTAATAAATTAAGAAGATATTATTTTAAAAATTAAAAATTCAGAAAAAATGTTTTATGATACTCTCGAGCAGAGTCTTCTCCGCTTTCTCTAAGTCTCTTGCTTTTTATTTACACTCTTTAGAAAAAAGTTGAGTATGCAGTTTTTTAGCAACTCAATTTTAGTATAACAAAGTGCAAGTCTGAGTTAGCTGGGACTTACCATTGATTTTGGAAATTTTTTTTGTTGAAGGTGTCGCTCATTTTTTCCATATAAAAAAATTATTGAAAATTATTGTATATGGAGAAAATTATTTTATATGTAGAAATTGAGCGACACCTTCAACAAAAAAAAAACTTCTACCGCTTAGACTTTGTTGCTTTTTCAATTTTTCCTAATAAACAATCGTGGTACAAAGCTCAATAAAAATATTAAAAATAAAAAAAAAATGTTAACAAGCCACAATAACATTGACAAAAAAAAGAAAAAAAATTGCCACAAATCAATGGTAAGTCCTAGGCTCACTGATTTTGAGTTCTATATCATCATCAGTAATTACATTTATAAATGGGGGATATTTGTGACCGTGTGCTTAAGTCGAGCCCAAACACTTTGACGTACATAGCTCCCTAGTTTATTTTTTATTCACTTTATACGAAATTCGCAGTTTCCAAAACTTCAATCTTGAAATGAAGTTATTCAGATTTGAAATTCAATAATGTATTTAAATGTTGGACGTCACGTTGGATTTTACATTTTGAATTTGCAAAACCTACTTTGAAATTTGTAATGAGCGAACTTAAGAGCCTCTAAATTCCGAATTTCATGAAAATTCAGCAATTTTTAAATTCAAGAAAATACGTTAATTTTTAAATTCTTGGACGCCGTATTGTATTCGCTATTTTGGGTTTTTGAAAATTGACTTCAGGTTTGTTAAGATACATTTTATAAATTGTAGGGGTCTTCCCTTAAACTCGTAAAAGCCTCGTAAATTTCGTAAAGCTCGTAAATTTACGAGCTTCGTAATAGAAGAGCACTCTCAAAATTTGTATGTAGCTCTATTACTATTTATCTCCTCCTTTTTTGGAAGTCGGTTAATAACGAAAATAAATGAAAAAAATAATACGCGAATAAAATGAATGAATTTCATCCACTACCTGAAACGAAAAAAATTTCAACCCCTCAATTTGAAAAATACATTATAACTATATTGAATATTTTTTTTTACATACAGCTGTGCGTCCTTCACACAATTTTTATCCCGCGAACAACAAGTCAGTTTTAGTGCTATTCAAGACCTTTAATTTAAGCCAAGGTAGAAGTCCCTAGGCCCTTTGAGAGCTAAATTATTACGATCCTAAAGTTAAACTTCGGAATTTCATTCGACATTTTACGCAATTGAAAGGGATTTACTTTAGCTTTCAAAACCATTTTGTTTCGTATCAAAATGCTGCTTCTGTCGAAAGCGCTACGATTAATTCGCGTGCAGTGTTCAAAAAGCACACTGTGCGGCTTGTGAAAGGACAAGAGGTGTATTTTAAAATGCTGTGCATTAGGGCGGGTTGATTTGTATGGATGAAAAAAAAAATTAAAAATCGTATAGCAAAAACGTAATCTACATTAAATTCTAAGAAAATTCTCTGAAGAAACCATGGGTCTAAAATCAAACCCTAATCCGCGCCTCTCGACTTGAAAATGTTTTTCCTCTTCTTTCGCTAAAATTATTTTCTTTTTTTGAAATATATTGGCCCGTAGTCATAGTCAAAATAAAGTCGACTTTAAAGTTAGTTGCAGCTTTTTGGACAGATATCCCATTGAAAATTATGTCAAAAAGCTGCAACTAACTTTAAAGTCGACTTTATTTTGACTATGACTACGGGCCATTATGTTTTATTATATTATATTATAGTTTATGCAATACAGGTTTTGTTTTGAGACTAATCAAAATATTCAATTATCAAAAAAGCAGTTGAACCCCAATTTGTATCTCCTCTGATTTGCGTTCTATATAAAAAATAGTTAGAACACGTTTCACCTAAACTGCGTTTTGCATAAAACAAAGAATAAAAAAAAAAATAGTTTTATTTTTTTTGTAATAAAATAGGCAAAACAAACTTCTTAAAACAGAAAAAAAACATGACCTCTAATCCAGTTTATCTCATCAAATTGTTCTCTTGTATATTGGCGTTTTTTTTCGTTTAAGTGCGTAAGATACCGTTACCTCAGCTTTGCTCAAAACAAGGTGCGCGTCGACAACAACACTTATGTAAAATGTTTTGTCCATTGTTTTGTGCACTCTCAAACTGCTGATAAGAATCATAGTAGGCAATGACTTTCGCTTCGGTATAAATATTTTCACATGCACTTCCTATCCTTGTTCTAATTAATTTTTGTGCCTTTACTTATAATTTTTATTCATCAGTGATTTACAAAGTTTTGAAAATTTAATAATGGATTTATTGGAAATGTCCATCGATTCTAATGACTCGGAAAATTTTCCTGGCCCAAGTTTTCGGCCCATTCAGAATTTTAGTGCTTTTGGCGTTCCAAGCGAATTTAGTGAATTGAATTTGCCAAATAATCGGGATGTTTTGAAATACTATTTTTATTTAAGTGAGCGTGAAAATAAGAAGAAAATAATGAGTGCAATTTTTTTTTGCATTTCCAATCTTTTTTATTAAATTATGAAAGAAAATTTTTTTTATCTATCTTCCTTATAAAAATATAAAATTATGTACAAACTTTTTTACTTGGGTGAATATTTTTTTTAATGAAAAAAAAATTTTGAGTGTAGAAAAAATATAAAGTGCAAAAGAACTATCTTACTAAACAATTTTATTCAGAAAATTCGATTTCTTTTTGGAAAAACCTATTTTTTCTAACATTTATTTTTTTGGCAAAGGCGGCCATATAAATTTTCAAGTCGAGAGGCGCGGATTAGGATTTTATTTTAGATACATGGTTTCTTCGGAGAATTTCATGTAGTTTACATTTTTGCTATACGATTTAAAAAAAAAAATCAACCCGCCCTACAATGCATATTTTTCGGATATGAGTTCAGCGACAAAATCTATAAGAAATGGCCAATTTCATATCAGAAAGATATTTCAATTAGCACGAAATTGTTGCGGAAGTAGAATCACAATACCAAGAGGGTAATTGAAATTCTTAACCAAACTCGGATTTCTCGACCGACTCGGATTTGGGAGAGGGGAAATTTCCCCTAGTGGGACATTTTACTCCAGAATGTGACCAATTGTCAATTTTAACTATGTCGTCGGAACTTATACAACATCGAAAGATAATTTTTTTAACATAGAACGATAACTAATGTATAAAATTGATTTAACAAACACTTTAACACGACACTTAATTTTCAAGAACGAAGTATTTGTGCTGTAAAATACGAAATATACGCTTTTGTTTCCAATAACAAAGTTCTGAAAAAATGAAAATTGGCGTTGTTGAATTGACGAAGCGTCTACTTCCAGGGTTAAATGTATATGTGTCGTCATTATTAATTTAAAATGCCCTGATTGCCCTTCTTGGCATAAGTAAGTCCCCTTTCAGACACGTCAAGTCTTGCTTTCAAGTCTGCTCGTTCGTTGGCGAAGGAGGTGAGACGAGAGGGGAAGAGTACAGATACCTGCGTACCGTCAATTCGTTTCAAGTTTTCTTGTCTCCTTTGATCTTTTCGTTGCTTCCCATTTAAAGAACCAAGGACTTGAATTCAATTAAAGTTGACGCGTGTGGAAGCAAATAGAAAACACAAAAGATAACGC
This sequence comes from Rhagoletis zephyria, assembly GCF_001687245.7. Lineage (NCBI taxonomy): Eukaryota > Metazoa > Arthropoda > Insecta > Diptera > Tephritidae > Rhagoletis > Rhagoletis zephyria. The sequence continues at coordinate 43,353 of NW_016157491.1, forward strand.
GAAAAAAATTGCTTTCAAGACTTGACGTGTCTGAAAGGGGACTAACCTGAAACTGGTAGAACAAATGCAGCCAACTTTACTTACTTTCAATGCATCTATCTAAAAAATTTTCCATTTTGCAAATTTCAAATAAAACACCGTTATTTTTTTTTTTTGGTATTTTTTTGTTATTAAATCAGTTACAAATAATTATTTTTTACTGATTCTACGCGCAGGTGACCTTCTTTATTTTTTTCTTAATTTCTGTTTTATGCGTCAACATTTATCAATAATATATGTATGTATAATCTTCATTATAATACGCAGTATTTTTTGCTTTTGATTTTTAAGTTATTAGTTTTTGTTTTTGCATTTCTTTATCATTACTTACTTTACTAGTCATTTAGCAACAGTTAACATTTAGAATTACTTTTGTGTGTGTGTCCGTTTGTCATTTGCTAGTTTCCTGTGTTCCTTTCAGCTTTTTGTTGGGTACTTATTACAATTTTTAATGTTTAATTACATTGTAATTATAAGGTAATGCTAATTTAGAGATTTCCTTGTTTCAGTTGATGCGCTTCTATTTCTGTGGCCTGTCCCTGTTTTTTTTTTTGTTTCAGCCCAATTGAATTTAGTTTGCTTTATTTTTTTTGTTTTACACTGCTTTCATTATTAGTTTATTTAACAATTTATTATATATATGCAATTTACATAGATATTACCCAATTTTCTTTCACTACACTTTTGGTGAGTTTATTAATTTTTGAGTACTTTCTTCTCGAAGCGCACGAAACGCAATTCTGCTAAGGAATTTGTAAACTTACGTTTATTTTGCACTAACAAATAAATAAATAAGTAGTCTATACACACACACACTTCTATTTTTTTTATTAAAATTCGTCCATGTGTGTGTGTTTGTTCAAGGATTCGTTTACTAATTTCATTTGAATTTACTTAATCTAAACATAACTACTATAAATTGAGCAAAACATTGAAAAATTTACAATTACTTCTGCTGTTTCAACGACTTCTATGTAGTTTTTTTGTAAATGTTTGTTATTTGTTTAACTTCATTAAAGACATTTACTTGACGCATTTACATACATACATCAATTATTACCATTTCGAGTACAAAGTAATAAATCTCTTTCAGTTTTAAACTAAAATATTTGGTTCCAAATTATTTGTGATTGGAATTGTTTTTTTTTTTTGGGGATTTGTATTTAATTTCAATTATTTAAAGCTTTCAATTCAACACTTAATAAAATCAGTTAAGTATTATTTCATTACCTCTTTGCTTTTTATAGTGACTAACAATTTTTTCTCTTAAGCTCTATTATTATTTATGATTAATGCAATCAATAACTCTATTTAAATCGTTCATTGGGTAATTCTTATAGCTAAATTAACTTTTTATTATTATTATTATTCTTTTTTTTAACAACATTTATTTACCTGTGTTCACGCCGTATTTTAAGAGTTACAAATTTTTAATCAAGTATTTTTTATTTGATCCTTCATATCGTTCTCTTTAAATATATACATATATATATATGTTTTAATTAGTGGCAGGCACAATCTCATTCAAATTCAAGGGTCCGACTTTGCTTATTTGTTTTACAAATATCGTGCTTGGATTGTAATAAACGCATTGGTTTCAAAAGCGGCGCCTATCTAGTAGTTCTTTATCAAATCGAAATTTTACTAACTCCATGCTAAAAAAAAAATAGCAAATGAAATGAGTAAACTTTTTTGGTATACAATCAACAGGCTTTCCAGTCTGGCAACCACTTGCAGTTGCAGGTCTATCGCAACGGCGACGATAAACTCATTTGCACCGGAAATGACGAGTGTGTGCGAAAAGTTCTATGGACGAGTAATTTATTTCCTAATTAAAGGTTTAATAATGCGCTAGCCATCAAGTAAGACCCCTTTCAGACACGTCAAGTCTTGCTTTCAAGTCTGCTCGGTTCGTAGGCGAAGGAGGTGAGAAGAGAGGAGAAAAGTACATTCGTCTCACCTCCTTCGCCTACGAACGAGCAGACTTGAAATCAAGACTTGACGTGTCTGAAAGGGGTCTTAGGGTTATAAAACATTCCACATCGACAGAATGACAGAAGTTCCGCGCTGCTGATTTCACAGGCTTCAATTTGCTATTCGCCGCCAATCGATTGGCCAACACTTGGCGAGTGGTGAAACGAACGATTTCAATGTGGTACAACCAAACTCGCCATCGTCCATTGCTGCTTGCTTAACTTTGTTGTTGCTTTCGCTTAAAAAATGTTTCATAAAGCAAGCGGAACTCAAATATAACGATTGACATTTTGGAATGTCCCACCCTACTTCACCTAAAACGCCATCGGCCCTGTGGATGAATTTTCTATTTTTGCCCAAGATTTTTATTAGAAATTATTACAAATAAAATAATGAAAATTAGAAATGGAAATCCTAATCGTATGCCAAATCTTATGTATACTACATTCATACCAGATCTGGGCAATTATGATTAAGATTACATTACAATTACGATTGCTGTAATTGTAATCTTTAAAGTATATACTATTACTATTACTTCAATTGTAATCATAAATATTACCATTACGAGTATAATAATTGCTACCTTAAACATTTAATGGCTATGATTATTCTTTAGTAGTAATCGTTAAACTTTAAGCATTACAATTAAAGTAGTGGCAACCAAGCCAATACCATTGCAGTAATCACAATCTTAAGTAATCAAAATGTAATCGTAATCCTAAGTGTCCAGCTCTGATTCATACATATGTACATAAGTCACAGACCCATCATTCGACACCCTAAGCACTGCCTTGTACTATTTGCTGCGGGTTTTATGTTATTCGTTTTTTTTTTTTTTATTGTTATTTCTTATTAAACTCTTTTGCTAAGCCTACTAGTTTATAAAATTCTATAATTGTGTATTATCGCCTCATCTGTCTTTTGAAAATATGTATGTACATATAAGTATGTATGGGAGTATATACATATATGCACTTACAAGCATACGAAGGCTACAAAAATAAGCAGAGCAATAATTTGCTGCTAAATTCCAATATTTTTTTCCTTTTAATTTGAAACCGCCAGTGTAAATGCCTTAGGAGTAATGAAATAAACCAAAACCTAAATACAAACCATTTAGTTGTCGTTTGTCGCTAATACATTTTTATTTAAGTTGCAAAATGTAAAAAAAAAACAAAATACAAATCTGCGGGAGTTAAGAATAAAAACTAATATTTTCTTGCCACACATTTTTTCGCTTTCGGTAACTAATTTTTAATATTTGGCCATTAATACACTTACATATTTACATACCTATATAAAAAATAAATTTAAATTCATATTTTGAATTTTTAATATTTTTAATACATATTTCTATTTTTTGATTACTAACATATATACAAATAAGTATGTATACCTCATGGTGAACTAAAATTTTATTGAGTTTAGGAATTAAGTTCAGCAAAATTAGAAGCCCTTATTTTGGATTTTTGATGTGACAGGCCTGCCGTGATCGATTCTTTACATCTTTTGGTTTTTTTTTGATGGAATGATCAGAGTTTCGGTTCTTCCTAGTCAGCTGCTCTTAGAAGATAATAAATATTTTATATGAAATATTAATGACATATTCCAAATATAGCTTTCGTTTTTATACCTTTCATGAACCGGAAGAAGAAGAGTTAGAACGTCAAGCTAAGTCGATTTACCAATGTCCGTCTGTTTGCTCGTTTGCCTGCTTTACTTTAAAACGGTTTCCATTAGACAGCTAAAACGGTGGAAATTCAGGAGCTATTTACTAATTAAACATAAAAAGGTCTAACAAGGAAATCGTCAAGATCGGTGCTGTAACAGCTATATCTCCCATACCACCAGCTCCGCATCTAAGTAGTTAAGGTCAACATATTTTTCTGAAAAACAACTTAGTGTAATGGGGCCCATTAAATGGGCAGCTCCCAAACAACTGACAAAAAAAAAATACAGCAAAACTTCGAATATCGAATAAATATAAGATTTTTTCCTATAATTTGTATTAAAATTTTTTAAGTCAACCATGCTTACCATAGCTTGAAATCAAATTGCTAGTATTTTTAAAACCATTGGTCGTATTAAGCAGGGTTGTTGCGAATATTATTCCGAAATAAATGTGCTTTTGGGATAATAATCAAACCGCTCATCCAAATTAAACAAGATTGGTATCAAATGAAAGAGGACTTAAATAGCTTTAAAACTGAAATGTCTAAACGAGGAAAGCTACATATTGAAAAATATTTCAATAATAAATGTTAATTAATTACCATAGAATTAACCTTGTGTTAGGTATATGGATTTCTTTAGTATTAAATTAAAAAAAAAAAACAGAAAAAGACGTCTTCCGATATTTCTGTTTTAAAGCTATTTCAGTCCTCTTTCATATGATACCTGATTTGTTTAATTTGGATAAGCGGCTTGTCTATAATCCGGAAAGGACTTTTATTTCGGAATAATATTCGCAACAACCCTGGTATTAAGGTGTATTTAGACTAAACTCGTTAGTGACGTATTTCGGTATTCGGTGATTTCCACGAAAATTCTATCTTTGTTAATTTAGCGAATTTCCGAATATGTCGCATATCTGATACTGCATTCATTAAAAGATCAGCTCATTTCCTGCTGTCATTTGTTTTCTACAATTTTCTGCCGCGAAATAAATTAAGTTTTTTTTTTGTTCAATTAAAACCGATCCTCTGGCGTGGAACAGATATGACATCTTCAACGTAATCAGCTGATTCTAAAGTCATTAGAACCAGAAAGAAGAGCGAATAGCATTTGTAGTTAAAAATATAACTGAGTTACCGAATAAGAAATTTGGTCTGAATACCCTAATTGTCTCATCATAGTGTAGTCAATATTTTTGTAAATAGGCTACTCTGGTCTCGCAAATCGTGTTTAGTAACCAAAATGAAGTAAGATCAAATGCGAAGTGTGCTGCCACTCTTTAAGGAGAAATTTGAAAACAGCAATGCTTTGTTTGTAAGCAAATGAAAACTCAAATTTTTAAAGTATGTTGGCCATGCTTAAGTTAATCTGGTTTGCTAGGCGTTTGTTGCGTTTGTATTTTCACTAATCATTTTTAATTTTAGTTATTTGTAGTTAATCATAAACTGTTTAATTCACGTCACTTATCTAAACAACCTAACCTAGTGAATATCGCATTTATTACTTACTCCTTCTACTAATTCTTTCATCGATTTGAGATGCTTCTGTTCTCTGTATTAGGTAATATGTAATATGTAATTTTTATTTTTATTTTTATTTTTATTTTTATTTTCATTTTTACGTACATAGTATGTATCCCTGTTCTATTCTATTTAATTTATTTCATATTTTTGTATTTTTGTCATTGTTTCGTTTTTAATGGTTTTTAGCACTTAAAAAAATTCGATTTTTTTCTTTCATACAAATTACAAATTTTACAATACATAAATACACATAAACTTGCGGCAGGCAGGTAGGCTGCCGCTTAGGATGCTAATTTGTTTCCAAATAATTTGCTCGTTTGGCTCACACAATCTGTGCGCGCATTGCCCGCGTTAAATTTTAAACTTTTGCATTTTCTTAAACATTTAACTATTTCCTTTCTAAGATATATTTACAATAACAATTCTAACAACATCCATCTTCCCTTCCAGGTAGGTACACATTCCAGGACATAAGACGGCGGTTGAGGGCAACAATCGGTTGAGGTTAAAGGAGGTTTTTGGCATTCCAACTTTATTTACAAGATTTTACAAACACAGACAAATTTATATGCAGATTCAAAAAGGACGAAGAATGAAAACAATGGAACAAAACTAAAGAAATAAAAGAAAAAAAGTGTTTAAAAAAAGTGTATTTTCAGATTGAGATTTTTAACTAAAATGTGCGTGGTCCTTCATCCAGGCATTTGAAATAAATACTTGTAGAGAAGCACGAATACATAAAAAAAAAAATTAAGTTCTTTTCAAAAAATGGAACCAATGGCAAATTAAATTCACCTCTTTAAAATTAAACAACAGTAAGATGCTTTTATTTACTTCTAGGCATGTAAATATATATCGAGCCCTAACCGCCAAAATAACGTAAGCGACATTTTTTTCAAAATTTTCTTTTTCATGCAGAAATATTCCTAGAGCGTCTAGATGCATTTCTGCATCAAAAAGAAAAATTTGAAAAAAATGTCGCTTACGTTATTTTGGCGCTTAGGACTCGATATGTACATTGAAATATGTCAACTAAAACTCAACCACCGCAAAATGTCTAAAAATTCAGTAATATTTCCATCAGTTCGCTTTCGAATATTATTGCCTCATGCCTCAATAGGCGTTAAAAATGTGGAAACATGATTTTTCTGTAAAAATAGCACAAATCAATAGTGCACAAACACTTATCTACAAGCTTTCACAAATTTCGCTTCCATACAACCACAGGTACATACATACATACAAACATATGCACCTGCATAGTACATTCAAAAAAGTATGCACTTAAATGCGCTTCAAACAACGCTGCCAACAAGTCTAGGCGACGCACAGCGATTTCGAATTTCCCCCAGCACAAATTTTCACTATAACCCAAAATCATTCGACTCTTTGCCGCATATTGGATGGATCCGCGCCAAATTGACGCGCACGTTTTTGGTAACATTTTTTTTGATTTGTTGTTTGTGTACCTTCTACAGCATTGACACAAATTTTGTTAGGTTACCAACAGGTGTTGACGGTGGTGATGGTGGAAATTGCGTTGGTGTCGTAGTCCAGCCGTTGTTTGCCGTAAGTATGGCGCGGAAGCTGGGGCTGTGTGATGCGCATGCAGCAGTGAAGGCATCGGCGTGCCACACCAAAACAGCTGCTACGTGTTGATATACAAAAGCTAACGCGGTGTGACGCTACAAAATTTGGGACAACAACGCAATTGACAATTTGGATTGCAGCGTCTGTCGCTGTGGCGGCAGCTGTTTTGGCTCATCGTGCATAGTACTCGTAGATGCCGGGGACGCCGCCGCTGAGCCTTCAACGGACGAAATTTCGCGTTCCGTAACGTCTACTGCAAGTACATCTCGGCTCACCTCTTTTCCCGCGCCAGGTTTTTTTATCGCCTTCTTTGTCGCTGTAGCGTCGTAGGTCACAGGCGCATTTTTGTCGGCAAACGTTGCAATAGATGCTGAAGATGCTACTGCACTTAATACGTTTTCGCTTCTATGCCTATTAGCTTCAGCGGCGTTGCCAACCTGGGCATTACCTTCAACGTAACGCGCCAAGAAGCGCACAACCGCGCCATTCACGACGCTTAGTAAAGCGTCTTCTTTATCAAGCTGCACTTGTGTGTGTTGCTGCAATGGCAGTTGCAGTTGGTGGCGCAACAGTTGTGGCGGGAAGTCTAATAATTTTCTACTACGCTCCGCCGAATCGCCGCTGTGTTATGGAATTTGTTGATGCGCTTGCTGGGATGCTGCTGCTGCTGCCGCGTCCGTTGCGTTTTTGGTAGAGCGCGCCCGTTCTAATGTCTCCTTGAGAAGGCGCTCACTCTCTTGGCGAACTGTGCGAACGAGAGAAAAAAGGGGGAGAGAGGGGAAAAAAGAAAGTAACGTTAGTTCAGGGGATAAATAATTGGCAAAGGGCATTAAACGAGAGTGTAGAGTAGGTTTAATAAAATTGAGACAAAAAAAAAACTGGATACTTTTACACTAAAGCATCTTACGCATTCGAGCATTTGTATGTATTTAGTTAGTTTCGCGCGGTGGGGATGTACACTTTCGTTAATCACAATCACTTTTAGTTATTTGATATTATTTACTGTAGTCTTATGTCTGAACTGCGATTGAAGTAAATGTCTGTTGATGAGTATTTTTAAACTCTCATCAATCCAGACTATTTACTTTAAGCACAATTTAACATTTAAACAATCGGAGTTATCGAATTATCAACATGAATATGTAAAGTAAGTTTTTGTTAAAAGTTATCAACAAAAAAACGTGGGCAAGAAAAGCTTACCTTGGAAAAACCATAGAAAATTGTTACTGTAAATTGAGTTCTTTGTGAAAGCCAAATAATGCATGAAGGTGGTATTTTTTGTATAAAAAATGTAGTATCTGCTTCACCTATTTACATACTTATAAATATACATCTCACCCTTGTAGATTTGTGTGCTTATTTCTAAACATCTGTTGCTGAAATCAATCGTTTTTCATCGTCAGTAATGGAATTAGAGGAGGGATAGAGGTAGCTTTGCTAAAATGCAATACGAATGCATCAAATTTTCGCTTTATCGATCGATTTCGTGGTTAGAATTAGTTAAAACAGCCACCTATTTTGGTAATACTTTTACTAACTTTTATTTTATCTAATCCAACAAATATAAGGCAGGCGGTGAACTTCTATAATTAACTTATCATTTTAAATCTTTTTATCGGTTGAAGTGTTGCCAGGTTACAATTTAACTTTAGAAATAAACTTTACCATTCAACCAGAGGCTGTGACGAGTACACATTTTATAAGCAATTTTCGCGTAATATTTGCTTTAGAAGTTTTATTAAAAAGTTATGATTTGAATTCACTTGGGGCAGAATGCTTCAAAAATTCCGAAAGGTTCCGATAAAGAAAACCTGGAAATATTTCGAACAGTCGCGAAAAGTCAAAAAAAAAAAAATCCAGAAAAGTCTCGGAAAAATTCCAAGAGTTCCCTAAAATTCCCGACAAGTACCGAAAAATCACCAAATATCAAAAGTTCCTGAAAAACAAAGCAGAAACTCCAGCGGAACCCAAAAAAGGAAAGGAAAGGAAAAGCCCAAAACAAGAGGAACACACGCGTATTTTCTTTTATTATCATGGCGTATAAAATAAAAAGCAAAAATTAGACTGTACGGACACTAAATTGACACAAAAACACTGCGAGACACGTTAACTTAATTTATGATCGTAGATTACCGATCTGTATCCCGTTTTTTCAAATAATTTTCATTTTAAGTTTGCATTGCGAATGAAAAAAAAAAACTATAAATGAAAAAGGTTACTCATACGCCATGTCCGCGTACGGCCATATCCCTGCAGTGAAAAGCCAAACCAGTTAGAAAAAATACTAGTTCATTAACTAGTATGTGCCTACCAGTTCGACAATTTCGAAGAACTTAGGCGATTAGCGACATCTGCCTTTGAATTGCCAAAGCCAAAAATAAAACGCAATTAATTGCTTTTCTTACAAATGTCGGCTGTGGCGTCACGTGAAGACTACTGGTTCTGGTTCTGAAATCGCAGGTTCGAGGCCGCTTGGAGGTGGTTAAGATTTTTAAAGTTAAATAAATGTAAGTAAACATAATTTATTCAATTTATAAATAAATAACAAAATAACAAATTTGAAAATCTAATTGCGTTTCAAAAAAAAACATTTAGGAAGAAATATAAAAACAAAGAAATTAAAAAAAAATATTTTTTTAATTAAATTAAAAAATTACAATAAACAGCATAAACAAAAAAATAAATTTATAAAAAATAAAAATAAAATAAAAAATATAAAATAAAAAAATTTTACCTGTGCCAGGATTTGAACCTGGGACCTCAGGCTTACCACGCTAGTGCTCTTCTCTGTCGGCCATTGTGACTGCTGGAGCGTCGCGAGCAAAAAGGCACACTTATGCTTTTCACGGGGCATGAATTGGCAGACTATCTCATCAACTGGTATGATGCTACTAGTATTTATACTAGTAGATGCTGATGCATAGCCTGACAATTGACATCTCGTAGGACATCGCAATGTTAAAAATACCAGTCGCTAACATTGAAAAAGGATAGAACGTGAACTAGTTCGGCTGAAACGCAAACCGGTAGAATTCTAGTTCACAACTAGTAGCTTTCCCTGCAGGGATACGATACGGCATATGAGTAACATACAAAAATTATTGCACATTTCCATTTGACCATTCCAAACGTGTTTATTTGTCCATAGATTTTCATCGTTAGTTGCTTGATTTTTAAGCAAAAGAACAGGATTTAATATAAATGAAAACAAAAAAAAAAAAAAATAAATTTTTATGTTTAAACCTTTTCCTTGTTAAAGTTGGATTTTTTTTCATAAAAACGAAAGTATCTTCGTGAAAATGACGCGATCTGAAAAAACAGTATACATATTCATAATCTATGTGTTTCGGCGTTATTTGTGTCATTTTAAAAGTTCAGTTTTCCCTTCATGGATATCGGTTATTTTCTGTTCAACAGAAGTAGCAGGCGAAGTTCTTTTTATTTTCGCCTTAAAAAATTTACGGTAGAAAAAAAGCGTTCTAATAATGGCAGCTGCGATCCCGTTCGATTCCGAACTTACTATAGTTTTATTTATCATATTTTACTTAAAATCGATGCCGAACTCAAAAAACTGCTAAAAGAGAACACTGTTGAGAGAGCAAATGGCGTACTCTCTTAGGGCGAAGATTTTTTGATAATGCTTGTTGAAAAATATTTATTTTATTTTTGGTTACTTTACTCTCCCTCTGTTACTCTCTCGCTCTGATAGAATTTTTATTATTTTACAGTTTTACCGGAATTTGTCCGATGTATACGGGACTGAATCTGGTCTCTCCGAAAAACGACTATTTTTCACTCTTTTCGATTTCAAAATCAAAAAATAACGGCTTCATGGTTAGGGTCTCTGCCTTGTGCCTCTTTGTCCTGCATTCCTTTCCTACATTCATCATCAATCTTTAACCTCGCCTCATCGGTGAAAATAATTAATTTGCACACTATTTATTCTGTTTGCTTTTGTGACGCTACACCAAGCAGCGCATACACATACACGTACACGTACAACAAGTGCAACACGAAAAAAAAACGAGATCGCCATTGACAAAAACCAAATTTCAGTTTGCCAATTTTCGCTACAATGCCTGGTTTAAGGTGTCACAATGCTGCTCTGATGCTGCTACTTGCTCCTGCTGTGGCATGCAGCGAGTATGTCAATATGCCACAGCCACTAAAAAATGACACGCATGCAAACTTACATACATACATACATACATACAAATGTACATACGGGTATGCCAATGTTGCTCAGGTTGTTACTATCTATTGTGTATGTGAGCCAGAGCAACTACATACATATGTACGCACGTATGTATTGTATGTATACATATATAGTATATAGTATATGCGCGCATGTGCACACAAATTACTGAAAATTTAATTAAAAATTTGTTTGCACGTTGGCTTCGGTGAGTGAAAGCATGAAAACCGAACGTAAAACTTAATAAAAAAAAAAAAAAAATTACCAAAAATAGATTACTAAGTTATTAATAAAAGAGGGGCTAACAAGCGGGTTGTGGTTGTGGCAGAAGGACGCGGATTATGCTCTGTGGCGGAAAAGTGAAGTGTAGCAACTTGCATAATAGATACGTATGTACACAGCTGGAAAAAATGTGCTCCACAAAGTTGCCATGAATGACGAATTTTTCGCATAGTTGGGGAGCGAGCCGGGTGGTGGCCCATGGTTATACTATTTACTATATAAATATCATATGAGCGAAAACTTTGTGCTTTATTAATTCCATTTATGCATGCGAACTTGTAAGCGGGCTGCCAGAGCTGTTAATGCCGCTTTGACATACTTAAATACACAGTTACATAAACATATTGACACACTGTGTACCACGAGCCTTGAAAAAAGGATAAGTTTCACACAAAAGTTGTAACGAAGCTTGCAAAAGATGAAAAACCCAATGCAGTTTAGCGCACATACAAACATACATGCATATACATACATACACCCACATTTGTGTGAGTAATTTCAGTTAATTCAATTAGATAAATAGTGGCAGGAAAACGCCGCCAGCATGATGAAGTATCTCAATCGAGTGTTGTTGGCAAACTTTTGCTTGTGGCAAGCTGTTGCAAGTTGCTAGGGTTCGGCTGGCTGGCTGCCTGCCTGGCTGCCGGACTGGCTCTGGTTGGTTGGTTGGCAGCCATTGTGGCTAATGGTCTGAGTATGCATAGATTCGCATAACTTTGCATAACTTCGCATAACTTTGCATAACTTTGCATAACTTCGCATAACTTCGCATAACTTCGCATAACTTTGCATAACTTCGCATAAACTTCAAATTGTAATTTCGTATGTATTTTGTGTATGTATTCCATTACCCAGAAATTTAGCAGAACTTTTAAAAACTTAGCCATCTGTTGAGTTTTGATTTTGCTTCACATTTCCTTAAGTTTCATTTTTATTGCGAACTTATGCGAAGTAGTTATGCATAATCAGACCTTAAGGGAGCAGTTAATTTGTTTGCTGTGTGCTGCTCAAAGTTGTACTTCAAAGTTGAGCGCAATGTAAACATGCAGTTCCATGCAAACCGCACACATACCTGACTTGCGCACGCTGCCAATTTTCACTCAATTATAGTTTTTGTTGTGGGCAAATAGGCTTAAATGGCTTAAACTATTACAAAGGCCAGCAGTCAGCAGTCAGCAGTCAGCCAACGTGAGAAGTAGATCGACCGTTGAACAATGTATCTCCGTTTTATCTGATTGCTGGCTGGCTGGCTGGCTGGCTGTCTGCCTACCCTGTGGGAAAATCTCTAGTTCTGAACTGGTGCGCTTCTAGTACATTTAGACCCAGTACTGGTTCGCGATAAATCTCTTTTGCATGCAAGCAAGTGGCGAATTTAACATGGCGATGTCCTAGGGAGTGTCAATTGCCCCCCGCTGCATCCCTTTTTCGATAGTTCCGAACTAGGCCTAAATTCTATAGTTCCGAACCAGTTCTAAAACCGACAGACGAAAGAAAAAAGTATCATGATTTTTCAATCTTTTCGGTTCTTCCGTGTGCGATTTTACATTATTTTCAAAGAAACGTTTTTTCAATTTGAAATTAAATTTGTTTGAATGATTGTAAGAAATGTACGTTTACATACCTTGCTGTAGCTGACTTTGCAGAGGTGCTCGCTGTTATTGGTTAGATTCCAGACGGCCCCAAGATGTTAATATGTTAACACAAAGCTTTGTTTTGTATTACCAAACTATGAAATAGCATCTGTGAAGCACAGAATAGAAGCGTATTTGAACGAAAAAGCCGCCGAACACATATCTATGTAAAGTAAACAAGTCCCCCGCTGCATCCCTTATTCGATAGTTCCGAAATAGTTCTAAATTCGACAAACAGGATCTAGTTCGTTCTGCATCCCATTTTCTATAGTTCCGAACCATTTCTAAATTCGTCACTTTAGATATAGATTTGTTGTGAAAAAAACTGAAAAAATTAGTTTCTTAAAAGTACCACTTTTCGCCGATTTTGGACTGGTGGGAATCTAGTTCCTATCGGACTAGTTCCTTTTTGGCAATAAAGACCTAGTACGGAACTAGAAATTTGATTCACAAGTCCACGGTTTCCCTGCAGGGTATCTCTGCAATGTGTGATGTGTATGTATGCGTGTATAGGCATATCTATACGAAGCAACTTAGCTGTGGTTCACCACAGCAGCAGCAGTTTTGTGGCATTTACTTACGTTGTCGGCTGAGTGCGATTCTTCTACCGTAAAGTAAAAGACCCTAAGCATCTTGGGTGGCGAAGTTTGGTTGAGAAATATTTTTAAATGATTTTTCTACCAGCAAAACATTCTAGTTGAATTATGGTTTGTGGGGGTTGCAATAATGGAGTGGGCGAAGGGTTTTAGAAAAGAACACAAGTGTTTGCAAGAGGACTTTGAGCTGAAGAAGCTTATGGGAGATATGTACATGCAAACACATACATATGTACATATGTAACTATCCCTGTAGGGAAACCCCGAACTGGTGAACCAAATTTGTAGTTCCGTACTAGATCTTTATCGCCAAAAACGAACCAGTGCGATAGTAACTAGATCGCCACCAGTTCAAAAGCGGCGATATGTGGTACTTTTAAAAAACAATTTTAGAAATTTATATCTAAAATGACGAATTTAGAACTGGTTCAAAACTAAGGAAAAAGGGATGCAGAACGAACTAGATCTCATCTGGCGAATTTTGAACTAGTTCGAGACTACTGAAAAAGGGATGCAGCGGGGGGCTTGTTTACTTTAAATACATTTTTGCTTGGCGGGTTTTTCGTTCAAATACCTTTCAGTCTGCACGTCGCAGATGCTTTTTCATAGTTTGGTAATACAAAACTAATATTTGTGTTAACATCTTAACATTATGGGACCTTCTGGAATATAACCAATAACAGTCAGCACCTCTGCAAATTCAGCTACAGCCAAAGGTATGTAAACGTGTTTTCAAATGCAAAATTAAATTTACATTCATTCAAACAAATTTGATTTCAGATTGAAAATACATTTCTCTGCAAAAATTGAAAATTGCTACCATGGTAACCCAAAAAGAAAACATCTTGTTACTTTTTTCGTTTACAAATGGTTCGAAACTATAGAAAATGGGGTGCAAAGCGAACTAGATCCCATATGTCGAATTTAGGACTGGTTCTGAACTATAGAAAAGGTAATGCAGCGGGGGACAATTTCCAATTCCTATGACATCGCTGTGTTAAATTCGCCAGTTGTTTGCATGCAAAAGAGATTTATCGCGAACTAGTAGTGGTTCTAAATGTACTAGAAGCGCCCCAGTTCAAAACTAGAAATTTTCCCCACAGGGTATGTTAGTTAGAGTGGGTCAATTTGTATTGGAGATTGTATTTTTCAAAGTGTTTCTCCGAGTCTTACTCCTTACTTCAGACTTCTCGCAGTGGTGCCGAGCTAGGGCTGGTGAGGAAGATCAGTGCTCGTTTCCATCGCTCATGAAATAGCTGCTGGTACTACCGGAAGATCAGTAGTTTGACTGTAGGAGATTTATTTTTGGTTACATCTAACACTGACGCTCAACAATGGCTAGTGGAAATTGATTTACAAGTTGGTTTGAATCAGCGAGTCACAGGAAATGTATTGCGTTCAAAGCACAAATGTAGGGATCCAAGAGGCCTTGGAAGTTTGGAAGACTTAGTAACGCTTGAAAGGTTTCCTTTTTGACGAAGAACACTTAGTGAAGATGTCAGTATACTTTCAAGGTAGGTTGAGCGAGTTTCACGGTTTGGTCTATCGGCCTATCTATAAAGGTCCAAGTATATTACTACAATTCGTCAAAGGGGCGGAAGTTATTTTTTAACATTATTCAAGGCTTATTAAAAAACTTCAACGGTTGAAATCATCTTTGGTAACTTAATAAATTTTTTGATTTTTAATTTTAAACAGAGATCGGAAGTTACTGATAAGTAATTCTCAAAAAACCTCAAGAAATACACATTGAAAGCAAAAAACATCAACATTACAAAAAAACAAATTAAGCTTAATGAGTTTCGTTCATGAAAAGTGAGCCTAAGCTCCAACTCGATTTTCAGTAAAATTTTTGTTTGCTTGAAATTGAATCTGAGTCTCCTTGAGCTTCTCCCACTTTAAACCTCATTCGATTTCCCTTTTTCGCAAACGAAAATCTTAATCCATTTTCGAAAAAAAAATCTTAAATTTCTTAAAATTTAAAAAACTTCAGAGTAATTAAATTCACTTTCAAGATATGCAATTCAAGGCGCAAGAAGGTAAGAAGTAATTGACAAAAAAAAAACGGAGAAAGTTTAACTTCGATTTGCTATTAGCACCCCTTCAATAAAGTTGAACACCAAAATGACCGAAGCAAAGAAAAGTGTGTTGTGCATTTTCAATTTATTTGACACATTTTCACCTGTACAGAATAATAAGCAATGGCAACGCAAAAACTCAAAACTCATGGCAAAGAACTATGCAATTTCAACTGTCGCCAACATGCAAGCTGATTTCCATCTTCCCCTTCGTCTTCCGCCACACTGGCCTCCACACACTTACGCCGGCCAATGGCATCAACGCCGCAACACTTTTAGGGGAAAAAAAACTTTTACCGCACCATTAAACACTTCCACTCAAAAGTCGGCACTCGGTGCGGACGAGGAACGGCACCAGGAACGAAGAACGACAAGGCTTCTGCATTTCATATTCTTCATTTTATTCATTCGTGTGAAGAACATTTGACTTAAAAGGTACTTAAAATTCAAAAAAGTTAAAAGCACGACAAAACATCAAAGAAGTACCGAAAAATTAGTGCAAAGAAAGACAAAAAAGTTAGCGAAGAAGAGAAATATGTACATACATAAGAAGAAAGTAGCTGCCGCGCAAAAACAAAAATAATAAAAACTAAATATGAGCAAGTTGAAAAAGTCTTTATGCAGGAGTGGAGGCGGAGCGAGATGTGCGGTTGAGGCAGGTTGTAGAAGTCCAAATTCACAACAGCATAAGTGTCAGGCGGAAGCGCTGCGATGTACTACACAAACAGGCTGCGAAAGTTTGACGGTAAAAAATTAAAGGGGATTCATGAAATGTGCAAATACTTTAGTTGAACGATTTTGAAGCGAAGTGTCAAGCATCGCAGAAGACATCAACTAAAACCCGCGTTACCTCGGAGGCAAAGACCGCAGAGACGCGATGAGTTGATGGTACTGCTCACTAACAACAGTTGGCGGTAGTTAGTTAAGACATTGGTTAGGACATTGGACGGAAAATAATAAGCGCCAAGCGAATTAAATGCACACACTTGCCCGAATGGTGAATCACTCTCAGATAAAGTTTGCCAGAAGTCCCAACTTACGGATTGGAAAGCTCAAAGCTCTCAAAGTCCCTTTCGGTTGAGACTGAGCTCTTGAGGGAAGAAATAGAACTGACAAAGTAAAGGTAAATTCTTTAAGGAAAGAACGAGAATACGCTGCTAAAGATAAACTAAGTATTTAGCAGCTCTCGTCCTCCCACTCCACATCGGTTAAAACGTCAGGGTGCTCTGCCAGTCCAAACTACGATTCTTCTGTGCTGATATGCTCTCTTCTGATGCCAATGGACGGCGGTCGCGGAGCCAGTTTTGGTTTTCTTTAATCAACAGCATTCATGTCAGCTTTCGAAGTGCCTCAAGTTTCGATGAGAATTCAGGCCAAGTGAGGCGGCCATCGGTTGACTGCGAGCCGAAACCTTAAAGGAAACGAGGCTCACAATAGGCAATACCGAGAGTATTTCACTCCAATAGGCTTGCATTAAAACCTTCAAACTTTCAGCCTTAAAAATTACTGACTGTAAGTCGACAAGTCAGAAATGATTTCTGAGTGGTAAGTAGGTAACTCGAAAGGCAAATCAGAAAGTTGAGCAGCAAAGAGAACTACTTAGAAGTAAGCTAGTTCAGAACTAGTTTATGGTGTTCACGCAATCTTAGCCCATCTATGGCGCTGTAAAAGAACTGCTACCTTTTTGTCGTTGTACACAATTAAGTAGAACAGTTAGAGAATTCTATGACCTGAAAGTCCTAATCCCAACTCCTAAACGATATTCATCCCACTCTTGAAACCTGCAAGGGTTTATCTCTACAATATCATACACTTTTTCGAAGCCGTTTAAGCGACTAGCAAGACGTAGTTCCTAAAGGTATGTTACACTCCAAATCAACTACTACCAAACCGGATATAAAGCGCGTATATAAAATTATGGGCAAAGCTGCATGTGCGAAAATATGATAAAAGAAATTAGGCACATGCACTTCTCAAGTGCCGCACAACAAACCTACCTTAAGTTATAGGTTGATGGCATCCAAAAATATGCTGAATTCGCTTGATGCATCCCCCAAAAACTCCTCCGAAGTTTTCTTACCGACAAAGCCACAGTCGTATCGACTCTGAATGACTTACAACCGTGAAAAGGTGGTAACTGTTGGCCACAGCGCCTACCGAACGATATTTTGCCTGAATAAATGTTTGTGTAAACAAATTCATCCTGATCCACTTACCTCTCTCACTGAGTTAATCAGAGACTAAATTAAAAAAATAAAATACAGGGGTAGACCTGTAAAAATGCTATAATTTTGGCTATTTTGATTTTTTTCATTTGAAAACATCAGTTCATTATAAGAACTAGTCAAGGAGTAAGAAAAATGTATTACTGTTCGATGTAGCCATCTTTTGGGTTTAAGTCCTGTGAATATGGTGGCCATTGTTGCGAAGAAATGAACCTGGAAAGTTCTTTTCTAAAAAGCTTTGAATTTTGCAGCCTTTATGCGATGGTGAAAAGTCCAAAGATTTCTACCGAATTGTTTTCATGCCCAAGGATAGATTTGCTGATTTACCTTGACGTCCTGTCCACTACGTACAGACTCGTACGTTTGCGTTCTCGTACTTCTGTGGATATTTTGTCTTCTTGAGAGCGAATGCTGCTAAATTCTCAGAATTTTTTTTGCTGGATAATTTTGCCCGCTCAATTCGAGTACACACCTGATAGCATTTTTAATTGGTAACACTTCGATTGCCCACCCCTGAAGGAAACTTATGAGCTTCGCTTTGCGTGACAGATTCGCTTTGACAGACGAAAGCTTAAACAGACGGCAGCATTGATCCGGATTAAGTCCGAGTTATCCGAGGATCAACTGCAGGTAGATTATGGCATACCTTTTGCGTCTGGCGCTTCGCTGGCAAAGTTATAAATGTCAGGCAAAGCGATAAAAGTTTTATCTGGCATCAGCTTCAGAAATGTATTGCTTATGCTTTTTTTTTTTAATTTATTTGGCAGTCCAAAAGTACCATTAAAAAGTTCGTGAAGTGAGGTAAGAATCTCCTGCAATATTTAATTTATAGTAATTTTTTAAAACATACCCTCCGAGTTGTCAAAACTTTAAATCCCTTCATTAAGTACTATGTCGTATGCTTCAAACACATTGAAAACGACGGTCCATGGGCCACGGGACACAACTGCAAATTGTTTACTTTCATTATCTAAAAGCTTGTTTTTTTTATGCGGAGGCGACGTCGTAAATTTCTATGAGTTTAACTAAAAGAAGTAAAATAGAAAAATGTTCAAATCTGAACACACCACAGTCGCGGTGTAGCTCTGTCGCTGCGAAAATAAATGTCGACATAAGAGTACTATTAAAAAAATTTGACAGCTGTGGCCCGTAGCCCCTCTTTTCTTATGCGCTTCATGCATTATTTTGTTTTGTACCTTGGACAAATTTAGATACATATAATAAAAAAATTTTTTTTTAAGGAGATAAATTTTCAATTAAGAAAAACAAAAGTGAAATCAAGCAAGAAACGGCTGAGTTACGTATTTTCGGTTTCATAAATGTACGGAAAATACGCCCAGTTGTTTAGCGGTGAGAAATTAGCACTGTCTTACTATTTTTCAAAAAAAAATTTAAATTTGGATTAGCAAAACGTGGCGTGAGGGTGGTAAAAAGAATGTAACCATGCACTCTAAATTAGTAGTAAATTTGCTAAATGTCAGTTGGTTCCCTTATCAGCACAAAAAGAGTGCACTGACTACACTGTCAATATGTGTAGACGTGTATCTCTTTCGGGCCAATGAACAGGCACATACATAAAAAACACTCATCTACTTAATACGATTCCAGCAGCACACATTCACTTGGCTGCTTCTCACTTACGAAGCTGTCATTTGCATAAATTTTCAAACCAACACTTCAACACATTCAATGCAGTTTATGTTTATTGTATCTTGTTGTTGTTCACCTTTAATTGTTGTTGTTGTTTGTTTAGCACTCACTTTAATATCACTATTTGCACAACTACAACTATAACTGCCACTGCTACAACTACATACAGAAAGAGTGCCACTGCTGCCAGCCAGCCTTGTGCCTGAATTGTCCTAAATGCCGACAGTGTTGATTGTCATGCGACTGCACTGCACTGTGTACCCTGCCGAGCTGCAAAGTGACTTCAAACTTGCAACGTTACTGCAGCATCAGCTACTTTTTGTTCTTCGTACTTTTTGGTTATTTTCTTGCCTTTTGTTTAGAGCTGTGTACAGTTTATTATTTGCACGTTACACCAGGCGGCAGAAGCCAACCGAGCAGCCAGCGCATCCAATGTCACCACAAGTGGCAAGCAACAGTGGCATAACAGTGCAGATGGGGCAGGCAGGACGGCATTACCGGTGGCAGTATTGGGAGCTAGCAGCTGTGGCTGTGGCAGTGGCAGTGGCAGCCTCGCATAACCTACATTTTAAGCCTCTGAAAAAGGATACACATATGAGCTTGCACAATTACACATACATACATATGTACATAAACGGATGGGTGGAAGCGAGGAAGTATGGCTGGGGCCGTCGGTGGTCGGGTCGGCAGCACTGCAAGCAAATACTCTGCTTTCCTAGGTGGGCGGATGAGCTGGTCGCAGCGCGCGGTAACGGAAATGTGTTGTGAATGAGCGCAGCTGGGGAGCCGCTGCGTATTGTTTGCTGAACGTGGGACCCGCACAACTACTGGCGCAGTCACATACATACACACTTATGTGTGACAGAGTGTAACTGTTTGCAGTGTGACGTGTGTAGATTCTCCCGTATGCGAGCCGCAAGGTTGCAGCAACGCCACCAAGGCGTAATTTGCATAATAATGACAATGGAAACTAAAGACGACGTGTGCGTGTGTCTCATTTGATAGAGCAGTTGATAGAGTGTGTGTGTGTGTGGTGGTGGTTGTTGAAGGCTCAGTGCCATTTCCATGCGGGTCAGTGAATTCTCACAATTCCAGCAGCGCGCGGACGACCAGCTCATAGGTCCACACCACAATTCCAGTGGTAGTGGCATCTAATTACATGCGGCACCTGCCCATCTCTTTGCTGCCATCTCGGCCATCCCCTTCCCATCTTCCTCTCTTCCGGCCCACGCCCCTATCGAACATGGCACACTTTAGCCCCCATATCGTACCGTTGTAATGCACCGGCGTCTCCCGTGTGTACGTGTAAATCTTCTTGCTCGGTCCGTGCTGGTGTGACGACGACTGGCCGGAGGAGTGTTGCAGCATGATTATCACTATCAGTGCGCTGGCGCATGCCAAGCAGAGGAACACTATTACAGAAATGCACACCATTCGTTTTCGTTTGCGATCTTCCTCCTCGTCTTCGTCGGTCTCGTCGCTGGGTGATTTTTTCTTGAGCGCTTTGTGTGCACCACCACCACTCATGGAGGCTTTTCTCCCCGCCACCTTGTGATGGAATGGCCGCAGCACTTGCTCGAAGGCAGCGTCACCGAGTTCGTACGTCAGCGAGGATTTGCGTTCGAAGGAAGGACGCTTCTCGTCCATGAAGGCGGTGGCTGCCGCAGCGGAGGTCGGCGTGAGCGCTAGAGGACGCGGACTGCGCTTGATGTCGTCCACGGTGCCGCCAACCGCACTGGACAATGGACGACTGTTGCGTCGGTGGGGTGATGTGAGCTCGAAGTCGTTGCCTGACACTGCGGTGGGTGGGTAGGCGCTATCGCCGATGAAACTCTTTGACTTCTTGGTCGCACTGAGCGTCTCGCGGTACGTGCGCAGACGCATGCTGGCACTGTGTAGCGCCTTTGCCTGTTTGACGCTGGCGCTGGCGTTGGTGCCCTGGAATGCCGCCGCAGCGGCTAGAACGCTGGAACGCTGATGCACCTGCAGTTCTTCGAGGTTTTTTGGCGATAGGTAGAGAGAGCGGCCGTGTTGCGCACCGCGTTTGAAATGGTATGCGGCGGTGGCTGCGGCAGCGGCGCTGTGCAGCTGCAGTGCGTGTGGCTGGTGGCCGTGTGCTGCGGCCGCTGCTGCCGCCGCTGCAGCGGAGGTTGATGGGCGCCCATCCAGTTCGAGGCTCTGCGAGCTATGTTGACGCGAGTGCGGGTGCTCGCCGCGCTTTTTCAGGCTACTCGATGCCGTCGGTGGTGGGTGAGTGCCGCTGTGCACCATGGCTGCCGTGCCGCTGCCGTCTTCGAAGGATCCTGAGCTCTTGCGCGCTAGCAATATGGCAGCGGCGCGCTGAGCTGCGGCTACTTCCATGCCAACATCCTCCATTTTTGTGCTGCTGTTGCTGCGGGAACGTGACTCTACGAAGAGCTCGTTTTCCAGGGAGAGATTCTTGGATGGAAAGAGCGCCGCCGCCGAACGGCCCTCCAATGACTCCATTAGTTCGTCGTTCAGTGATGGATGTCGTATTTGCGACTCGACTACCGACTCCGGTTTGATGCTCGGCCGGCGACCTGGGTCGTTGAAGGAGCGATGTGAACGGCAACCCCGGCGACTGGGCGAAGGCGAACGACTCAATTCTTTGTTGCCTGCGCCGCTGGGATGGCCAGGCATCAAGAAATTGCCACGCACTGAACTTGTGCGTCTACTCGAGGACGCCGAGGAGCCCTGCGAAGCGCCAGCGGCTGCTGCGGACAGCAACATCTGATCCATTGTGGCGGCAGAGTCTTGTTGTGCGTGAAACGAGTGGGGTTTCTTCATCTGAAAAGTGGAAGCCGGATGAACGTCAATGGTGTCAGAGCGACGAAACATATTCTTTTTAAGCGGGTGCGTGGCGCTGACCGTATGTCGATGCGACGACGGCGGCAGCATATAGTCATCGATGAATTGTATGGGCGAACTGCTGCCGCCTCGAGCGCCACCACCGAGCGCGCCCACATCCTCACCCAGACTGCTGCTGCTGACCAAGTAGATGTCCGGTTGGTGCGCCAGCGGCACACGCACCGGCAACGGGCTGACCGCGTGCGATGTAGGCGAGCTTGTCGAGCTCGTGTGGTGATGCGCTTGCTGTTGTTGCTGCTGCTGACGCGCCACCATATTTTGAAACGAGTGTAGGCTGTGTTGCTGCTGGTGGTGGTGTTGTTGTCGTGCCGAGAGTGCAGGCGAGACGGCTCGGCTGCCGTCGCCGCCATGCATTTGATGCGCGGGTATAGTAAGCGTCTGCGGTGGTGCGGAGCGCAGTGGTAGTGGCGATGCGGACCGATGTATAAGCGGCTGTTCGACGATCAGCGAGTCGTCCAACATCATCGTCGGCGGTGAGTTGGTGCCGCCGCCGCCACTACCCACATGCGGAGCGTAATTGTCGATGGCCATTGAGAGCGAACGACTGATGGCTTTCAGTTTGGGTGGCTTCTTTTTGGTAGCGGGATTGTCGAAGGAGGACTTGCCCGGCGCGTTGTACTCATACTCGACGACGTCAGCAGCGGTGGCGGCGCCGCCATGGTGGGTCATGTAACTGTGGCCAGCAGCAGCGGTGGAGGCGGCGGCAGCATGCGGATGATGGTGACTACTACCGCTGGCGCCGCGCTCCATACGGTAGTAATAGTGGTAGTAGGGGTGCCTATTATTATAGTAATGTGCAATTGTGGTGCTGGATTGGGGTTTGACGGGCGGGAAGGGTTACAATTACAGTTACGGTTACGGTGTACAAATAAAACAAAATTTACGGTGGCGGTGACGACCAAGGCGGTGGCTGCTACTTTTACTTGTACTGTGACTTTTACTTTTACGTTTACGTTTGCGGTGATAATTACGTTTACGCTTACGTTTACGGTGACACTTAAAGTGCGTTGGTATGATGGTAATTTTGCGTTTACTTGCGTTACTGGAGGATTAAAAAAAGCTGAAGGTTGGCTGGAGGTTGTGGTTGTGGTGGTGGTGGTGGTGGTGGTGGTGGTGCTGGTGGAGGACTGGACTTTATAAGCAAAATTAGTGTTGGTGGTATTAGTGGCGATTAAATTGAATTGATATTTAGGTGCTTTCTAGTGATGGTGGTTGGTGTCTTTGCTAGCTGGGTTGCTTGGGTGCGTACTTTTGGTTATATAATTTATAATTACTTTACAGTATGAGCAATATCAAAATCTATATATATTCGTGAGCGTACACACACACACACAGATACACAAATATCGTTTAAAAGTTTGTATTTGATTATTTGTGTACTTTGAGTTTTGAGCGTTCAAGCATTTGAGCGTATAACTGAATTGAGTGAGTGAGTGAGTGAGTGAGCTAGCGAGCGAGCAATAAATCTAAATAGCATTAGCCAAAATTTTTCTACTCAAAATATGTACTCAAGTTGTCTAAATGTATTTAGTATTTGGCATTTTTGTTTGGTTTCTGTTTCTGTTTCGGTTTTTGTTTCTGTTTCTTTTTGTTGACTGGAAGCGCATGTGCGTGAGATTTATGTTACGAAATACGATGTAAGCAAGCGTGCCTGCGTGGGTATGAGTGAGCAGCTACACGCTACATACGAGTTTCGGTGGGTGGTGATGTTGTTGTTACCGGCTGTGAGCGTCGTACATCTGAGAGCGAAACTATGAGATTAGGTGCGAGCGAGTATAAAGCGCGTGTTTGGCTCGCGAACGACTCAAAGTTGTGTCTTCGGTGTGCTGTTGAACGCTCTGCGGCCCATTCAGCTATACCACTTGCGCTCACCTCTTATGGACTTAAGTGCTGTTCTAGTTAATGTTGAGTCGTTTTAAAAGTTACAAGTTTTTTGCTTAGAGGTTAACTTTTTAAGTTTTGTGCATTTCTAATTTGTTATTATGCTCTTTCTTTTGTTATTCTCGTGCCATAATTACATTTTAATTTAGATTTTAGATTTTTAGGTTTGGTGTTGGATGTTCGTTTTGGCTTTAAAAGTATAGTATACATTTATTTATATATATATTTTTTTTTAAATTTTTAATTTGTGCTATCTCTTTTTATACTTTGCATTTATCACTTGGTGCAAGCTGTGTTCTATTTGTTGCTGTTGTTTCAACATAACCATTTCGCTTTTAAATAAAGACAGTAATCACAACTAGAATTAGAAGAAAAAAGAAACACGTGACACAAATACAAATAGAAAATATTTGACTTGTCAAAAAAAAATGAATGCTGATGAGAGCGTGTATAAGCGATGAGCCCATAACTGATTGAAGAATGCTTTCATATGAGTGTGATTCGAACCAAAGAGGAAAAAGTATTTAGGAAGAGTTACTTGAGATGCGATATTTAGGAAAGTAAGTGCGAGTTTCGATAGAAATGAGTGCGAAATAAGAGTACATTTTAGTCAGTGCCAGAAAGAAAGTGCAACATATAAATGTCATACCTAAATTAGCGCTTTGAGCGTTGTGCTTGTGTGCTCTCTTTCTACAGCACATACAGTTTATATACACCAGAAGAAGACAGGCTGATAGGCCCCATGCCCAATGCGCTAAATTAGGTATGGTTCTAAGTGAGTGTGAGTGAGCTTATAAGGAGTGAATGAGTGATTTGATAATAGTTGAGCAAAAAACATTTAAACAAATAAACGACATTTCTTTTTTTGGAAGAAAACTGGAAAGTTTGGGTGATGAAAAAGGTGAAATACTACAATATACTTAAGGACAGCTATTGAAAGTCTTAGAAAAATGGAACTAGTTATTTGGAGTTGATATTTAATATTTTACGAATTTTAGATTTGCTTCCCTTCCGGAAAAAATATTCCTGGAAAAAATATAGTTTAAGGCAAGATATAGAGAACTCATAAAAAAGGCTGGGTTGTTTTCGGATTTTGTAGGCTTTTGTTTCTGTTTTGGAATTTTTCGAATTACTGGGAAAAAAACTACAAAAGCTACTCATTATAATAAATAGCATAAAAGTAGTTAGATATCTCAATGATCTTAATAAGAAATTTTCTTGCTTTTTATTAAATAACCTTCCCTGCTTAGGAAAGGGCTATGTACATTCTAAATCCATGGAGGTGGGTCAAATTAACCTTCACACCAAATACAGTTAGGGCCTCACTTGTTTCCCTTAGGGATACCAAAGTAATCAGTCCTTCGTAGTTTTTTTCGAAGACGCTTAAGAGACAGATCTATTTGCACATAAGGGGTTGGGATCCCTAGAGGTCGTTTGCGCTCAAATCAGTCTGCAAGTGCAGATGACTAGAATCACTTTTACACTCTGTTGTAGGGAGAACTAAGCAGATTCTAACCACGGAGGACTTAAAAGAATACAATATCTGAAACCGATATCATGGAAAATTATTCACGGGTCGATCAAAATTGGATGAAAAAAAGGGATGACGTTGTCTTCAACAACTTCAAATTTAAGCTTCTGAATCGTTGATATATTTTTCAAGCGGAGGTAGCCGCCATCGACAAAGGAGCCGATACGTATGAATGCAAAATTTTTTACACTCAAAAATGATTTCTAAATCCGCCGCTTTAAATCACTTGCTATAAGCCATATTTAGATTGCAGGTTACTGCGATATCAGAATATAACTGCATGACCGAGGGACTAGCAATCTTAAAGAATTGTTACTTTTGGTCTGCTGCTGGACAGTGGATGGTTTTTAGATAACCTCCGTGAAGACTGGGCGAATATGTTAGAGCGCAAAGTCGCCAATTATTTCTGGTCACGGATAGGCCCGTGGTGGTCTAGGGAGCTCTTAGAACTAGACAAATTACATCTAAAGTTGCTGATGGGTGTTCTGACTGGTTATTATTCGAACGGAGTCCCATCTGGGCCTCAAAATCACCTAAAAAAAAAAAACTCTACTACAGCGATGTATTTTAAAATCTCCTAGCCAGCTGTCCGAATTTTGAGGTGAAACTTTCTCTGCGAATAAATTTCTTATTGAAACATCACGATTTTTTCTATGAAATATAACCTTTCGAAATTTAGTAGGAATTTCTAAAAAAAAGTTTATATAATATCAATAAAACAAATTTTTGGGAAATCACAAAAAAATTAATTAGTACATATGTATACATATACAAACGTGGTGTAATTTTGTAAAGGATCTTAATGATTTAGCAAATTACAGAATTGGTTTATATTAGGTATATCTAATAAACAATTGCAAGTATAGTAGACAAATGTGTGCACACAATGAGAATGAAGAATAGGCTGAGAGTTGAGTGCAAACTGAACCAGTTTCATTGAGTGAAACATTTTTAATAACTCTTCAGAATATATTTGGAATAACATACAATTTAGAAAATTTGTAAGTATGCATGCACTTTAGGGTGGTCCTTAAAAATATCAACATCAAAAAATAGAGACAGCCACGAAAATTTCAAAGTTAAAAACATTTACGGTTAGAGAATTTGGATTTTTATGAAATCGCAAAAACTTTTCTTCGACCAGCTATAACTTAAAGCGTGTATGAATTTATATGAATAAATTTCAATAATATGCCAAACTAATCAGATTCCAAGTCAAAATTTTACCGATTTTTTGCGAATAAAAAAATTTAATTTCTTCAAACCGTGACAGCGACTGTAAAAATTTGTTAAAAATTTTGAAATTTTCGTGGATAACTTTTTTTTTTCTACGTAGAACAAAATAAAGGGGTGCCTCATACAAAATTTAGATGTTGATATTTTATGGACTATCCTAATATATTACATACTTCACAAATTAAAAATGTACATCGACTTTTATATGTAAAATTTTTACACATTAATTTAACAATGTTTTAATTTTTTATTGATTATTAGTTATTTACAAGTTTAAAAGATTCATTTTATTCCCATACTACATTTTTCAGAATTTCACTGCTGTTCACATTGCTAATGTAGAAAATTTTATCTCCCCCCCCTAAGCACATTAACAACACATGCACACACGCACATGATTGATGGTTTACCTGCTAACCAATGAACCGCTAACGCATTCACAAAGCGACATAGTTATGTAAATGTTTCATCCTCCATATCCAACTTCGTTTTTACCACGTTCATTACTCACTTTTCACATTTTCCACTACAACTTTCTCTGCACATTCACTCACACAACCCGCTTCAAAATAAGACAAATCCTACTACCGCAAAGCGTCCTCCGTAGTTGACAGGCGAGCGCCATAAATAATTCGTCAGTTCGTCAGTGTACGGGCGGCTGTGCGACAATTTGCTGCGTGTCGTGTCGTGTCGCCTCTTGTCACACAAACTCACCTCTCGACTGCTGTGAGAAATGCAATTTATTAGGTTTGTTCGTCGAGCAAAAAATTTGTACGAATTTGTACGAATTATCACGATTTTTGCCCAAATCGCGTTCGTGCAGACCAAAAAATTATCCAACACTCAAAAATTGTGAGAGCAAAGTGACAGTTCTCTTGGAGAGAAGTTGCAAATTCTTGCTGGAAAAAATTTTGCCAGCAAGAATTTGCAAACACGAAAAACATGTGGTTGTGGCGCATGGTTGCATTTTTGTCTACAATAATTTGAATAAATTAGTTCGTTAAATTTAAAAATTTATAAACACGAGCGATTTTTTTATGAAAAAAGGAAGTAAATAATTGTTGATATAATTAATTTAGTTAATTCCAATGATTTGAACTTAATTCGGCTGAAAAAAATGGTATTCGCAATCGGAATGCAATTGCAACCAGAGTCGATTTAAGAAACCCGACAGCTAGTACGAAGAAGAAATTGAAATGTATGTTAAAGAAAGTCAGAACAACAAGAAATATACATTTTTTTATCCTGTTTTTGGCCATCCGAAAGAATTTTAAAAATTCTATAAAAATTTTGTATGTTTGAAATGCAACCGTGGACGCCAGCTGGCAGCGAAACTTGCAAATTCCTGCAAATTTGCGTTCGTGCAGAAATTTGCAAGTTTCTCAACATGAGAGAGAATTTGAGAGAATTTTTTCTTACTCTCTGATATTTTGAGTGTTGGATAATTCTTGCTGGATTTTCGACGAACAAACCTATTATCTGTATCTGTCCTCACCATGACGGATATCCGTTAGTTTTTCGTATATTTATGTTGTTGTATTTTTATTGTTTCTATGTGCAACTCTTGAAAATGACTTATTTGCTCGTGTTCATGTAAATGTGTGTCTTCTTTTGCGTACCGCCTGCCCCGTCGGCCTTTAAAATATCTATACATCCGCTGGAGTTGGATTTCCGTTGGCAAATGTAATTCACCTTAACAAAATATGAATGCAAATTCTTTTTGAATGTAGTATTCAAATTTAAAATGTTAAAAAAATAATAATTTCTAAACTCTAATCAATTTAGTCATTGCTTGCCGCTCAGAAGTGATATCTTTGCAATTTTTGGAAATCTGGAAAATTGGTTAAAAAGTTGCTTGAGTGAATTAAACGATTTTGTTACCGAAGCAGCGCAAAATAATGCCGAAACGGGAACTCGATAAAAACGAGAACAACAAATTCTATGTTACTTTGTAGGTTAGTTCGTTTAGGGACCGTTTTCTGAAGTAACCTTTAACTTTAAAGCTCACTTTATATTTAAAGGTTGGATTAAAAATGAAACTATGTCTAAAGTTAAGCATTTCTCTTATCGGTTTTTGACGTATGTACGTTTTACTCGGTGGTCTCAAAGCTCCATTCTTTCCCTTGAGGGAATATTTAATATACTCAACTTAAGTAGATTCCTCTTCTTGTTTGCCTAGGGAATAGTGACGATCGCTACCATTTTAGAGGCTGTTTTGCTCAGTTATGGTTTGTCTTCACCAAATATTTTGCAAGCTTGTTTCTTAGCCAGTCCCAGACCCAGACTCAAAAATGCCTCGAATGCTGCATGAAAGATGCTTTCATCCTTTCCCAGAGATGGAGACAATGTTACACCGAGTTTTTCACTCTTAGCCTCTTCTTAGTCTACCAAAGACAGTTTGATCTGTCGTTTTTTGGTTGTTTTCATAAATAGACAACAACCCACGGCACGGTGAGCGGTTTGGTAATTTTATTTTATTATTATTTTTTTTCAAATTTTGTAATTATTTTTCTTAAAAGTTTAGATTTTTTTCTAACAAAAACCAAATGAATCCAAATTTCAAACTTTGTACAAAGATTATAAAAATCAACGAAATTTCATCAAAACTTCATACTGTTCTTTCAGAATTTTTAGAATACATATATGGGTTCGCAATTTTAAAATATAGAAAATAATTAAAATTAAGTTAAAAAAAAAAATATTCCAAACAAGGTGACCGTAACACTTTTTAACCACTTCTCTTAGCCC
Organism: Rhagoletis zephyria; assembly: GCF_001687245.7. NCBI lineage: Eukaryota > Metazoa > Arthropoda > Insecta > Diptera > Tephritidae > Rhagoletis > Rhagoletis zephyria. The sequence continues at coordinate 73,098 of NW_016157491.1, forward strand.
AGGCAAGTATGTAACTTGCTTGGGAATTTTGCGAGTACAGATTCTGGAATATATATATATATATATATGTAGAGGTCTAAAAGCTTATGCTGTTTCGCGGTTTTTTATTGCTGGCTTGCGAATTTATCAAAAATTTACCCCTCCTTCACCTTTTTGTATTATAGGTCATTGTGATAGTGACGATAAATAATTTCTAAAAAGTGCTTTGAAACCAAAAACACTTTTCATGTCAACCAAATAAATAGTTACCAATATCAATTTGTTTAACCTTTACATTTCCTCTTCAAAATTAATTTCATTCAAAATTTCAAACAATAAATTGAATGAAATTAATTTGGCTTTTGAACAATGTAACCAAATAGAATACTAATTCCATACATATTTGGACACTATAATTCCAATATGTAGAACAAAAACAACGATATTCACATGAAATCAGTTTTGTGATGACATAAATTAACTGAATTCACTAAGCTGATGATGTTTGCATAAATTTGTATTAATGTTTGTATGTATATGCAAATCTATGCATGAAATTATTCTAAACATCACCGACAGCATATTGGGTCAATTGAATTTTGTAGATACTTAACGCTAAGTTGGTCAGCAAACGCTTGCGGCGAATGGTGGTATGTCCAAATTGCCGATGGCTATGCCGGTAACGCTTTTGAGTGGGGGTACTTAGTTAGCCTATTTGCACAAATTAAAACGATATAGAGCCTTAAAATAAATGTACAAATTTAGATATACATACATACACACATATGTACATAGGCACATATACATATGTATATAGAAAGTCATTACTTAAAGCTAGGCTCAATGACGGATGTGGGAAAATATCATTTTTATTGCACCCATAAAACCTTGGTCAAGAAATGCAAATGAAATTTTTTAAGCGCGTTTGATGCATTGTTTTTCATAGATATCGAGGGCTTATATTGAATACCTTCTGACTTTGTAATTTAATAGTAAATTCTTCTGCCCTCGATATGTATTTCGTATGGGGAAATTAAAGCAACAGTAATAAGAAGTACTTCCATATACATATGTATATGTCTCTTTCTAATTCATTAAATGCCGCTAAATGAAAACAAGCCCATGAATGCAATATACTTTATTCAACTACCTGCCTGTATGTGTGCATTTCATCGGCCTTTTCTCAACAAAGTTAAATATTTGCTATCAATATTTATTTCTTATATGTATGTATGTATGTCTGTTGATATGCAAATTATGGACTCGAAAACCACTGAGACGATTGAGCTCATTTACCTAGCACATGTGTTTTTTTTTTCGGTGGTGTCTACTGTGCCTGGGGCCAAGGTATATAAAAAAAAAAAAAAGTATTTACTGTCCGAATTGATTCAAATTGAATGGAATCGATATATCGCAAAATACTGCATATCGTTCTAAATGGATGTGAGCTGTGAGAAGAACCATAACCTTCTCAGCCAAGGAATCTCCGACCATCTTTTGATGTACCAATTTGGCTATGCGGGAATTGACTTTTGCCTGCGACTAACTTGTGATAGTGTTCAAAAACATTGCTACAGTTTGTGTGATTTTCAAAAGTGACACAACTCAAAATTTGGCATTTTTGAAATTATACACTAAAAATGTACGCAGAGCTTTTATTTACCTCTCAGCTTAAGCTGGAGCAAATTTTCGTTATAATTTGTTTAAAAAAACCTAAGTTAAAGTCTGCCTTGCCCATGTGATTAGGAAATAGTTTTTCGCTTTTTCTGACGAACGTATAATTTTGAGTTGTGTCACTTTTGAGTGATGGTGTGCGATATGTATGTATGTATGTACATATGCATGCACCTCTTAATGCTAAGATTTATTTCTATTAAAATACTTCAAGTGGAATTAATGCCAACAATAAAACTGAGCGCGAAAAGTAAGGCAAACAGACATCTAAGAAACCACAACTGAAGAAGCAGCGGTTGCGAACAGCTGGAATGGCATAAACTTGGCAGAAAACTGGGCGCTGGGTATTTGACGATTAAACGCCGTTGCGCGTGAAGCTTGAAGCTAATTTTGCTGTTGTGTTTAGAAGAAAAAAAAACTAGCATGTATTGTTTAAATTCTGGCTCACTTGTGTGTGTATGCGAATAAGTGAAAAGCGTGCGAATGCGTGCGTGTCTTCTTGTTGCGCGTGCGATAACGTGGCACATTGCGAATACATAAGTATTTGCCTTTTTGGGTGTGAGAACTTTAAACACTGACATAATACTTGTTTGAATAGTGTAAGTACGAAAGCGTGACAATGCACAACGAACCCATATCCAGCTGTACAGTTACATATATAAGTAAATACAGTTCTATATGTATGTGTGTATGTATGTCAACATATGCGATGGCGCCTGGCGACTAACAAAGCAGGGCAAGTCAGTTTGCCGCACTGTGGTGAATGAGTGGAAGAAGCAGAATTCACCCGGATAAGCAATAAATCACATAACAAAGCAATTTGCATATCCTTCCGATGCCTCACACAAGATATGTTTGTATGAAGAAACCACAGCTACCCAAAATCCGCGAAATATGATATGGAGCGACATGTGAGTAGGGAAGACATGAAGGACATGTGAAATATATGTATTTATGTGTGAGTAGGTATTCAAGTAAGGGTGCTCCCCCAACTACTTAGGCTAGCTGGCGTTTAAACACAACTAACTACTCGTAAATATGCGAAAGGGGTTTCCCCTGCAAGTCTCATGCGCGATAAATGATATGAAAATAAACCGCTAACCTGCCTGAAAATCTGTTGAATGCTTTTATGCGGTTTTGTGATGTGTGGAAAATGTTGCTACGACCAAATTTTACTCCGTTTAAGGGAACAATTTATGTTTAACTTTATGTAATAATTGTTTATTATTTTATAAGCCTTTTATAAAATAAATAATTCCGATTGCATTCTCTATAAAAATTTTAATTTGCAAGAACTGTTCAGGATAAGATCAAAATATTAAAATTAGTTCACTAATTTTGAGTCTAAAGCTATGCTTGTAACTATTTTCCATTGCTCAAGCGATGGCCATTACTTCTTTAGCATTTTTCTTATTAGACTTGAGGTAAAACATTTTTTTGTCTCTACATTTTCTCTTTTACTCTCCAATTTCCCCACTGTGTAAGCGCGGCCCAATAACTGCTCTCTTCATTATTGACATTATTTCTACTATGTAGTCAGTAAGCTCTTCGATTCTTCGCCTCCTTGCGTGCAATCTTCTATTTCAAAATAGGTGTAATCATAAATGTTTACAATTGACAGCACCAGAAATCCTGGCACGAAACTCTGATGATTTATATCACAAATTCATATGTAAAAATATGTAAGTAGATTCCATTGTGTAACATGTCTATATGCTAATCATCGATTGCTTATAATGATGCGAGATCAAAATGCAAATGTCCCCAATGTCCCAAATACCTAAATAAATCGTCATTTGATTTGATTTGCATTTCAGCAACTAATGCGTCTTCATGTCTCTTAATGCTTTTCGATTGAATGGAGCTAATCAATTCGTTACACTAATTTATTATAAATGTGTACATAAATAGTACATCTGTATGTATGTACAAATGAAAACATCCCTGCCAGCATTTTCTATCGCGGAAGTCACGGTGAAAATCAAAGCCGATGACAACGCTATTTTTTCGTATTCTTATCCGCTATAGCGGGGAACTATTTCGATAGAAAAAATATAATTTGTGCGAGATAGTCAGAAGTTTTTAAGAAAACTCTTCGGTAACTAAGGTATTTGATAAGACTACGTTTTACTTTAAAACTTGCAGTCACAGCCGCAGAGTTGCTTACGCCATTTCCATTTTCGACTTAGATGACAACCTCAAGTACCTGTTCTATGAAACCTCAGAGCTATACTACATTTCAACTATACAATTTAAAAAGCTGTTAAAATATATATACATAGGACAAGGAGTGATAGCTATTGCCGAAATTCGACAGCTTTTCTAATTTTTTTTAAGGGTCTCGTACGTTTTTTCATTTTCGTTTTAGTCGCTGGCTTCGTGAACATACATATATGTCTTCGTATTAGTCTTCGCATTCACCTTTGCATTCATTTTAGTCACTGTCTTCGTAAGCAAATTCGGAATTAATTTTCGTATTAGTACTCCTAGAACACTTCGCATTCGATGCCATATTCTCCTTTGTATTCATCTTCGATTTCATCTTCGTGTTTGTATTCGGCTCTTATTTATATTCGTTTTAGTTGCTGCCTTCGTATTCGTATTCCTCTTCCTTTTCGTATTTATCTTCGTTGGCGTTTTCATATTCTTCTACGTTTTCATATTCGCATTCTTCTTCCTATTCGTTTGAGTGCTGTCTTTGTATTTGTGTTCGCGATCGCAATCGCCCTCATATTCGAATTCAACGTCTTCGTATTCGAACTTTTCTTCTAATTCGTCTTTCTATTCATATTCAGTTCGTCTGCGTACTAGTATTGGTATTCGTGTTTGTCTTCGTATTAGTGTTCGTTTTTGGGTCCTTCTTCGTCTTCAAATTCTTATTGAAAAAACTTCTAAGATTTGCATTATGAATTTTCAAAACTTTAAAAAGTAAAAATCGTGCGTACAACTTATTGAGCAGATAGAGAAGCGATAAAAATGCTTTTTTGTTTTTTGTGAAATGATTTACTATCGCCTTATTAAATAACTTCCAATAGTTTCGAAGTAGTGGCATCGTGGCGATAGGCGATATAAAACAACACTTCCAATTGCTGGCAGGGTATGAACGTACAAATTGTACGGCGCGTATTTATGAGCAACTTCACACACATCGATTTAGCAAATACGAATTCCAGCAAATAAAATGATTGATAATACTTTAGTTTATCGATGATTTCCTTGGATTTTTTCACTTTCGATGCTCTCGATTCGTATGCGCCAGTGTTCTTGTGTTGCATATGTATGTACATATGTATGTACGCTCATTCACATACAAACATACAAACACATGTACATAGCTACGATGATTGCATACAAAGCAAATGCATTAAAATTCAAATTCATGCATTCACCAGCTGGCTGGCTCGCTGTTGTCATGATTCTCATTGTGTTGCTGTTGCTGTTGCTGTCGTTGCCGCCGTCACTGTTGGGCGCTGGTGTAAGTGCTGTTGTCACCAATGCTGCTTCGTTTGTCGCCAACATGCTTGTCACCTCACTTCCCCCCCCCACATCCATCAGCCATTGGAATACTGTTACTTGTCTCGTATGCTGTCGTCATTGGCGTCAACATTTGTTGTTATTTTACATTCACAGCACTGTACACTTTTGCTTTTGTATGCTTGCGTGTGAGTGTAGTTGTTGTTGTGTTATGCTTGTTGGTTTTAGTGGCATTTGTAGCTCGATTGCTGACACCGATTGTTGTTGACATTTACGTGGCACACCCACTTGCTCTGCAGCCATGTTAATACACAATCGCATACATATGTACATACATAAATACACATATACACGCGGACACATACACACACATACATAGGAGTATACACATACATCCATACGAGTGCCTTATTATCAGTTTAGCTGCAATTCTGTGGCATTTGCGATGCGTTGCCAACTAATTTGATTTGTGTTGCAGCTAGCACAGTACTGACTGGCTTCGCTCCGCTCCGTTCCGTTTCTCTTTTTCTCCATTGTCATTTAGACTCTTAGCTGCAGCTTACTTTGCTGAGTTGCTTTCTTTAATGTTGATTGTTGCTGACATTGGTTGCCCGCTTTTTTGTTGTTTACATTTCAGACCGATGTATTTCTTTCAACGCCACATTTCGCAATTTCGCTAAATCCCGACATGTAGAAGAGAAAATGTGTGTGTGGCATACCCAACTTTGTTTGCGTTTGTGTGCGTGCATTTTCGCGTATCACTTGCAAGCATGCAATTCACGCACATCACGGCTCTGGCAATGTTGCTGAGCTAAAATTTGTTTTCGGCTTAAGTTGAGCTAAGCGCATACATACATACCTATGCACATACATATATACAAATGTATGTACCATGAATAAGTATGTTCGTGTAAGGACTATTTTCTAGACTTAAATGTATTTCTTTGGCTGAGCGTGTGTGTGTGTGTACGTGTACGCACATTAAGATTCCGATTCTTGCCGCCTATCCGCTTAAGCAAATCTCGCTGTACTTTCTGTTGCTCGTCAAAACAATTGCACTTGTTGTTGTTGTTGCTCACAGTTACTGTATCAACATATTTTCTCAAGATTTATTTATTGTTGCTAACAGTTGCTTACAAGTTACTGTCAAAACTTCTGTTGCTGCTTTTATGGTTTTATTGCATTTTAGCCTTTTTGTTGCCTGCTTTTGTGCCAGCGATGGTCGTTTTCTTTGCTAATTAAACTATTTTCCTCTTAGCAGTTTTATATAAATATTTTAAAAGTAGTTCAAAGAGATTTTTTAACTGCAAAAACTTTGCACTAAAACTTAATTGATGAAAGTGTGCGTGTGTGCGTGTGTGCGGTAGTTAGCCTCCTATGAATGCCTTAAATGCGTCTTAAATGCATTTACTACGCTGCAGCAGCTTGTCACAGTTTATTGCAAATAGAATTCACAACGCTCTTTATGCCATTATGAATTCAATAAAATCCCCAATTAAGTGATTTAAAAATATTTCTTTAGAATGCAAAATTAAATCCAGCTACACAGAGCTATTAAATGCATATTCGACTTAAATATTTAATGTTAACAAGGAGATCGGCTTAGAATATTTCAATTTATTTCTCTTTGCAATTATTTAGCAACATTTAAAATACAAAAGTGAAGAAAATATTTTTAATTTTTATATTTTAAAAACGAAAGCCTAAATTCGCTGAAAATAAAGAAGACATTCGCAAAGTTGAAACTTAAATGTTCCATTGAACCTGAAAATTTTCAGAAAAAATTTAAGAAAGCGCACCTTAAAGCGCATGTGCATGGATCGAAACTACATTTCGACGCAGGAAGATATTTGTGCAGTCACTAACAGCGCGTGGTGCAAAAAGACAATAGCCACTCGTATGTTATATGGGTAGGGATGGCAGCGATTAATCATTTGATTAAATTAATCGATTATTTTTGTCCAATTTATGACTTAATTGTATCGTAATTTTGTGCTTAATTAATCGATTAATTCTAAAATAATCGTAAAAATGTTTTCTTTTTGCTAGCTGCATCAACTTTACTCGACCCGAGGTACAAAAAAATGAAAATGAGAAAATGAGTTCGATCTTTGGGCCCCTCATAAATCTCTTGAACACAAACGAAGGCATAAAGCTGATGATTAGGGCCGCCCACAAGATGAAATTAGTTTTTATTTAAATTGTCAAGTTTTAAAACTAAAGCGGAATATTATCGACGCTTGGGAGGAAATTAAAACTGTTTACCCAAAACTTTACGGACTCTCGAAAAATACTGTCATTCACCGAGAAACGTAACCGCTTAACAACAAAGCGCTTATCAAAACTTTTGTTTTTGTAAACTTGGTTAAGTAATAACGAATTATCGTCGCTAAAAATACACGTTTTATTTTATTTAATGGTGATCTCGTTTCTTCCAGAAAATGTTGCCCATCTCCGGTGCAAAATGTGTTTGATGTTACACTCAATCCTGCAAAAAGGCATGTTTTTGCATTCTTGCCCTTGTCTAGATCGCGCATTTCCTAATATTGTCCTTTTTAAATAACCTTATGATTTTCAGGGCAACCATCTTAAACAGGCAACAAAGCTTCAAAGGCCAGAGAATGAGCCTTTTTTGCCTTACAAGAAACGAACACAAAATTTTCTCACCCTTTGCCTTTAATTTAGAATCGGATACAAAAAGAGAGAAAGGGGCAATCAAAAGGCGAAATTTTTTTGGTAGAAACAAAATATGCATATTTCTCTGTGTGAATGTAACTGAAGAAATTTAGCAAACTTATCAGCAATTCAATTGTAAAATAAATATTTTCTTAACACCTGTGGTTGTGCAACCCATTTTCCTCACCTCAGGCTGCATAAGCATTCCACCGTCTTTATGTTTTTTTTTTTCTTTCACTCCCAGCTTTTTCCATATTATTTCACAGCATTAATTAATTTTGTGGTCTTGTTTTAGCTGTCGGGCAGCCGGGCGTGTGAGCAACATGTGGCCAAGTCCTTACTGCCACTAAAATGTGATACACCCATATGCAAGAGAGCCTTCGTTTTGATAGATATTTAGCTAATGCAGGTATGTAGATATGTACATCAGTACTAAATACTCTAGCATTTGCATAATTTTTAATGTTAACCGAGTATTTGAAATTTTGTGGTTTCTGACTGTGATCTCTGCTGAGGTCGTTAATGCAAACCTGCAAACTACATCGCTCTCTTTGAATGAGATAACCACAAAAACACAACATTTGAGGCTTACTGTTAATGCATCGGATTCCATTCAAGAGCGATGCAGGCGCACAGAAAAGCCAAAGCATGTGCGTGTGTGTGTGTGTGTGTATGTGTGGGTGTGGTTGTGGCACATGCTATGTACCAGCAACTGGTGCAACCTGCCACAGTGCTCTCAAATAAGTACATATGTATGTATGTACATTCATAAGCATAAATAGTACAAATATTGTCCATCAGCGGACTGTGCGTTGGCTGTGCGGTCAGTTGAATTCGAAGAAGTGTCTGCAAGTAGCATCCGATGAGCAGCTGACGAGAAGTGCTTTTGAAGCTGGACTGCCTTGGGACCAGCAGGAGAAGGGCAGATGAATGTGTGTTTTTGTATATACATATATACATATATGTGTCTTCATATTAATATATACACACATCTGCAGCTGGCGGCAGCTTACGGCAACGCTGGAGCTTGTGACGAGGAGAGCATCCTACCCAAGTGGCCCTGGTAATTTGCTTATGCATATCCTAGCCGCGATGCATGTGTATGTGTGCGTGCATGCATTTCTGCAAAAGAGACTAATCTAAAGTGTTCACAGGCATCATTAGCTTTATTTATTAGAAGAGCTGTGTGCGGGTCCAGTATGTGCGTAGTGAACCCAAAAGTGTGGACGAAGAGCTGAGATGGTGGGGCTGCACGTTATACGAGTGCACTCAGTGCTATAAATGCTTTTTCACCACCGCACAGTGATTCCCTACCATATGAAATGCGGGGAAAAAAAAAATTATGGACGTTATTAAATAAAAACTCGCTTCTTAGTAAAACGGAGGGCGCTAAATTCAAAAATGTAATTTGCTTTTAGATAACTTTCATACTTTCACTGTTTGAAGTTGAAAATTTGGGTTCTTCTCGCATATATATATATATATGTAGGTATGTATGTACATATGTACATATAGTTCGTTCTACAGTAGTATCTGGCTGGAGTGAACACCCGATGCTACGAACACCTCGAAAGAGTGAACATGAAAATTTTTCTATTGAGTACTCTATAGAGTGAACAATTTTGAGTCTTTGTAGAGTGAACAAAATTTAAAACCAATTCATTCCAAATTCAAAACTGTAACGAAAAACTTAATAAGAAAAAGGATAATCTCTTCGCCAGGCCGATCCCGTAAATCCCCGTATAAGGGGTTCCCAACTCTGAGATTCGGCACTAGTGAAGTGGGAAGACTGTCTGAAGACTTGTAACTTCGCCTCTGGTGTGAGCAAGCTTTGGTCAACCGTGAGGTCATTGTCCAATCCGACGAAGCATGATGACAGAGTTGAAATATCTTTTCGTCCGACCCGACCTATGCGCGAGCTATTTTAGCCGACAGTTCATACTGCATCCTCCGGCGGACAAAGCCAAACGAAGAGTGACCAGAAGGCTGCAGAAACTGCCAACACCAAGTGCGCCTCTTTTTTTCAGCAGCGACGAGGAAAGGATAGCCATCGGGAAGGCTAAAGTCTCCAAAGCAATTGAACCCGACGGAGTGGACTATCTAACCAAGGTCCTCAACCTGTCTATGGCCACTCTCATCGTACCAGACATCTTGAAAACGGGGAGAGTGGTTCCACTGCTTAAACCGGGGAAATCGTCCAACAAAGGAGAGTCGTCTCGCCCGATAGCTCACCTTTCCTCGGTTGCGAAGACACTAGAGACCCTTCTACTCCCGCACTACACAAATTACTCAACCCCAGCGAAGCATCAACATGGTTTCCGTAAAGTGCACAGCAAACCCCCCTGTGAGAGAACTATTCAAGTAACGCTACTAGAAGACAAACGGTGGGCGGCGAATTACCTGAGTGGTCGAAACTCATCAGTGATCTTTAGAGACAAATCGAGCAAACCTTGGAAAATAAAACAGGGAGTTCAACAGAGTGGTGTTCTTTCCCACTACTGTTCTACTTTTACATTTCTAAGCTCCCTCAACCACCAGAGGTAGTCTCGATTGTCTCTTATGCTGACGATTGCTCAATAATGGTTATCTCGCCGAGCTTTCTCGCTTCGTCACTTCACGGAGCCTAACTCTCTCCCCTACAAAATCCTCAGCAACGCTTTTCACCACTTGGACGAAGGAGGTCAGACTGCAACTGGGTAGTCTCGTCGATGACGAACCAATTCCGACGTTGAATAACCCGAAGGTCCTCAGAGTAACCTTCGAAGGTCTGCTCTCCTTCTCGGCGCATACAACCGCAATTGTCAATAAAGTACAAAGCCCCAACAAAGTCTTCAAGTCGCTAGCCGGTAGCACCTGCGGCAAACAAAGAAACGTTGTTGGCAACATACAAGGCAATTGGCCGGCCGGTTCTGAACTATGCAGCGCCTGTGTGGTTACCAGGGACTAGTAGGACGCAGTGGATGAAGCTGCAGACCTGCCAAAACACGGCACTCAGACAGCGACAGGATTCCTTCTGATGTTGCCGCAACATCACCTGCGCGACGAGGCACATATGCTCCCGATTAAGGAGCAAAACACAATGCTCTGCAAGCAATTCCTAGTAGGGTGTTATCCTGTTAGCACCCAAACAGACATCTGATTGCGGAAGAACCCTCGCCACGGCAATCAGAAGGCATCTATATGAACTGACGGACGAAGTCCGGGGTTCATAAAACTATCTCTGAACCCAACAACTTACCGACAGGCCTTGAACGAAATGCAAAGAGAGCCAGTCCCTAGTTATATAGACTCTCGACCTGTGAATGCCGTTCTGGGCACGCCACCACCTGACGTGGACGGGACAGAGCTTCGTCTGCCCTGGGGAGACTCGGATTACATAGGCCAACTTCGATCGGGCTACTGCAGCAGGTTGAACTTATACCTGAACAGAATAAACGCAGATATGCCAAATGAATTCCCGTCATTCGGAGACACGCTCCATGACGCTCTCTTCGCATTCCCACTGAACCCCACCCTGCTAATGTGTCTGGCCTTATGGACATACCCATCGAGGCTTCGCGCTTCCTGAGTCTACCGCTATAGAGCTTAACGACAACGATACAACAACAACAGGAAACATGTGTTGGCATTAGCTGTGGGAAAAGACGACACTTCAGAGTTCTTAAAAATTTAACTTTAAAAGACGCACTGCGCAACAAAATTGATTTTAAAGAACAAAAAACTCAATCTGGATATAGTGAACAATCTGTTTTCTATGAACTGGTCTTGCATTAATTAATTCACTCGACCCAGATAGCACTGCATTTTCAAAAGTGAGCTGTTAAATGACAGGGCTTGGTCTGTAGATGTGCGATAAAGTTTTATTAGTTTTTTTGAAACGGGTTGCCATCTGTTACAAATTTTATTAAAATTATTTAAAGAGTTAAATGAATTGGATATGGGTATAAATTGAACTTGTTTGGAAAATTCTTTACTTCTAAATGACAAGGAGAAGGGTTGCCACATATTTAAAAAATCAAATTCACTTTAATTAAGGGAATAAGGTAACTGAAATATGTATGCCAATATGGGTATCAGACAAAAGAAGAAATAAGTGAAGAGTAAAAATATTCCTGAGTTAATTTAAAAGTCCAGTAATTTAAGAGGAATGTAATCAGAACAAAGCACTAATTGACAATGTATGTATTTGTAATAAAATAACAGACACGATGTCGTAAACCTTTAGTTTGACACAATCATTATTTTAGTTCAACTAAATTTTACGTTATAAACAGGTGGCAACCCTCTTCGTAATATTTGCAAGCTAAAACATTTTTAAACCCCTTTTGTCTGACTTCAATATGGTGATACCTATCTATTTCAATAAACTAATTCCCTTAATTCCAATGGAATTTGATTTTTTTAACAGCTGGCAACCCTCTACATGTAGTTAGGAAATAAACCCTTTTCATACACATTTCGATTGATATCCATCTCTTGATAACTCATTTTACTTATTAAAAAATTTGAACCATTTTAGTTCAAAGAATGTATTTTTGACATTTGAGCTTACGCATGGCTATGCTCTTCTTGCTATTTTTAGTACAAAATTTGGCGACTTTAGTGGCTTCCTGGCAGCATAAATATAATTAATTTTATAGGGAAATTTGTATCTAATTCTTTTTGGTAGATAAATTACCTTTACAAAAATACCAAATACGTTCACATAGCGGACAACGAATTTTTCGATTTTTGCCCACTTAGGCGACACTGTGCACCGCCTGCATTCACTTTGACGTCCCACTCTTCAGGCACTAATACTGCTGCTAATACCACCTACGATTTATTTAGTATGCCCAGCGAGCGTGCGGACAAGTTTAGCTAAAATTTTTGGCCGGGAACTGAATAGTGTTCCATTAGCGTAAAGTGAAGGTTATGCATTTAGTTAGTAAATTTCGAGTATTTATGTTTAGAATATATTGCCATTTATTTCAATTTATTTCCTACTACAGAAGACTCTAATTTTTACTTAATGTGACAATTTAAAAAATTTTATTTTAATGCCAAATAATGAAAAAGCACCAAACTGCAAGTACTGCGCATAGTTTCAGACTCTTTGATAACTTTTCGCAATTTTCATGAGAGCAAAAAAGGAAAAAAAAAACCTAAAACAAATAAAAGAATAAATGAAAAGAAATGCTTCAACTTCTTCCAATGCAACTTGGATTCCTTCTCAAAAACTTTTGGTCAGTTAAGTAAATAAGAATCAACAACTTTTACCACATAATTCTTGTTTACCATCGCAACAGCAGACCAGCAAGCAAAGAAAGTGTAAAACAAAGCAGAAGCAAAGTTTTGCTATAAATTTCGAAAAGTATCCAGCAACAAAGTAAATATCAGTGAGAAGAAGAGTTATTTAAAATGAGCAGAAAAATCAAACCTTTGACGGAAATAATCAGCGAGTTGGAAGAATTTTATTGATGTAAAAAACACCTAAGAAAAAAAAAACAATAAGCTGGGACGCAGATTACCGCATTTAACTATATAGCCTCACCTCAAAGCGAAAACTTCACAAAAATTTTTGGCACCTAAAAAAAGTGGACATACACTGCCCTGCAAAAGTTTGGACCCACTTGCAAAAAATGGTTATGGTTTGTATTCACGGATCGCTGCCAAAAAAAAACCGGTCGCAAGGTAAACGGTGAATGAACTGCCGCAGAATATCTAATTGTTTAGTCATTTAAGGATTTAACTAATTTTTGTCTTCAAAAAATCGACATCAATTTTTGGCAATTTTTAAAAGCTGGACATCATTTTTGGTAACATAGTAACTGGACGGAAAATATTTTGGATATTCAAAAGCGGGCATACATTTTTGGTGACTTAAAACTGGCCATAAATTTGTGATTATTAAAATATTAGCCTTATTTTTTTGATAATTTAAAATGTGGACATATATCTTTGACCACTCAAGAACTTTGCATAAATGAAAAAAATGAACATATTACAGATATCCTTAGAAGCCTTATATTTTGTAGTTTGAATATATGTAAAAATAGACGGCAAAATGTAAACACCGACTGTAAAATGGTGGATATAGAGAACCGACAATCAAAGCTTGGCATGCAAGTGTGTTCATGTTCATGCATGCGCATACGTATTTATGTAGAAATGTGCACCTTTAACGTCAAGTTATTATTCTACTTCTAAATATTCAAGAATAATATTTTATACACTTGTTACCGTAAATTTTATTTGGTTCAGGGTATAAGAAACCAATAAGTTATAACCACTTTTTACTTTCAATTACACTGGTCGACGGCCAAAATTTACCAGAGACGCAGTTATGAAATTCGT
>NW_016157491.1:87336-148171 GCF_001687245.7 Rhagoletis zephyria
TCGCTTGGTTTGTCAAACCGCTTGTGTGGTGTATTTCGCTCTTTATTGTCTTATATTGCATTTTCTTATATACTTACAATGTATGTATAATAGGGTGGTGCAATTTTTGTATGGAGAAGCAAAATTTCATCCTAGAAAAGTGGGCACCCCTTAGTTTTCACCCTTTTTTTATTTGTAATATCTATACCAACTTTCAGTTTTCTACTGCAACCAATACAGGGTGCTCAATGGCCTTGAAATGCGCTACTGGATCGCTGTGAAACTTGCAAAAATATTTGTGATTTTTATAAAAAAAGCTACTGCTTCCATGACAACTGAAGCTTGTAATATTTTAATAGATAATTTAAATTTCAAATATTCTTAGGTTACTTTACCAATTTTTTTTAATAATACATGTACACAATACTTCTAGAGTAAAATAAGAACTTCATCCTCTAAATTTATGCTTAGAAACGTAAAGTTTGATACCAGCACGTCTTTCGGCAAGAGGAAAAATTTTGGAAGGCGCCCCTATTTCGAATTTTTTATTTTTTTTGGACCACTCTAATGTCTAAACGTACATATTATATTTTAATTTTAGAAACGTAAAGTTTGATACCAGCACGTCTTTCGGCAAGAGGAAAGAGTTTTGAAGGTGTCCCAACCCCTCGCTCGAAATATTTTTTTTTTTGGACCACTCTAATGTCTAAACGTACATATAGGACGCTTGTGCTTGTTTCTTGTGCCAAATAAACAATGAATTCTTCATTTTATTCATTTGTGTGTACAAATAAATTTATAAACTTTGTGCGCTTATTTGCTTTCGTGTATTTGGATTTGCTCATTGCATTGTCTCTGCGAACTTATTATCTCCAGATTTTTATGCAAGAATTTAATGCATATAAGTCAGTGCACGGACTTTGAAAAACTTAATAGTACTAGATTTTACATACAAAAAAGGGTACAAGTCGATAGTTTTTTAAAAGAAACAATATTAGATAGTTTTTATTCATTTTTGGATAAAACATAGCGAATTCGATGGATTTACCAGAGCAGCTGGATTTTGGCCTCGGTGGTTCTTAATGCGAAAATGATGTGATCATCCTTGATCTAATCAAACTCGATTCCAATCGAATCGAATGAGATAAAATGGCCGCTGTTTTCTCACCAATAAAATTTGAATGCAAACAGCGGACTCAATACCTAATGCTCAAAAAGAAATGTCGTTTAAAATTTGATTCGATCACTGATTCAGGCAATGTATTAACTTAATAGCAGGGAGGCTTAAACAATTATTCTCCGGCACAAAATTTTTTGATTAAAATTAGATTTTAAATGGTTGAAGTGAGTAGATGTTTGGTAGTTTCCCTTACAAATGTATTGTAAAAGAAAAATACATATTTACATAAACAGCTTAAGGTCTCTAAATCTCTTTGCTTTCATTCCGAGATATATTGGAATATGTTTAGCCTTTAATGGCAAAAAGAGTAGCAAATATAAAAAAAAAGTTGGTAGATGTACCAATAAAGTCGTGAAGTCCATGCACTGGCCACAGTACGCTGTTAAAATTGTTGGTAAGATGAAACAAGGAAGGGAGATGTTGTGCATCTCTTTCAGCAGGACAATGGCGCAAAATTGTTGGAAATCCTAACTTTTAAGAATCTTGATCTGAACGAAAACATGTGAAATCGTTTCAAGAGGACACTATCCAATAAAGCAACTTTAGCTAAGGGCATGCAAGAAAACTTTGCCAGCATGTTGAAGAAACTATATACCGAAACGACTTTCAAATCACAAAAATGCAAATTTGTTACCGCCAGTGAAAGCTTGTCTTTTTGGTGTGAAATTGCAGCAATAGAGTGATTCCGAATATTTTGTAATCTTATTCCATGTAAACTCGTTTTAAATCAGTGATGCTCAGAGAAAGCTTTTACTCTGTGCGCGTTCACATAAAACCATCAAGGTTAGTTTATTGTCGTATACATACATTTGAAAAAGCGATCCCTCTTTTATCTTAGGGATATTTTTATAAAGAAGGGCTTAGAGAAAATTTCAAAAATTTAAATGTCTTTGGCAGATAAATCCGCATACATATAGAAACTTTTTAATGACTACCTACGTTAATCATGATTACCATTATTTAGACATAGCGTTCAGATTTTGAGGATGTGTAGCACAAAAACCGTAAGAATTGAAAGAAAACGCGAATTTGGATTAGGCATTCGCTTTGAAAAAAAAAAAATAAAACCTGTTTTAAAAATCCGCAGGGTCCAAGCAAAGTAAACAAACACTGGGTAATAAAATCAAAATAAAAAATCTCTATACACAAAGTGTGGTTTTCGGCTCTTTCACACGTTTCCGACCCTTAAAAGTGTTTTTATTTTAAAATTTTGTGTACATCAAATTAGGAACAGAACTTAAAAACAAACCGCATGGGCTAGAAAACTAGCACTGCTCAAAAGTGCATATACAGTGGCAAAAAAAAAATTTTAAATAATTTTTTTTTACAACATTCGCAATGTTTTTCATAATATTTTTTTTTCCTTAATTTTCACTAAAACATATAGTTCATATTCCAACAAAAGCCATATAAATTAAAATTTTATACTTTTTACAAAGCTTAAAAATATTCGAAAAATCTTCATAAAAAAATTGAAAATTTTGATTCAGAATTTGTACAAAAAAAATTGGGTATGCTGTTTTATAGCTGTTATAGCAATTTTAGTATAATAAAGTGCAAACTTGAAGTCTTGGCGGCTTTTGACACTCTCTCTTGCCTTACCTTAAAAGTAAGACTAAATAATTTTTCCAGATTCTGAATTGAAAAGCTTACCTTTTTTTGCATAAATGGACTCATGTCTGTATCATAGCCGGTAAAGCTCTTTTGGAAAATATTTAGAGGGACAGCTCTAAAGCTCGTTTTCTCTCAATATGATGAAGGCAATATTTTTTATTTTGTTTTGAAAACGTGTATGCAGGTTAACTGTGTACATACTTAAAATAAAGAAATATGTATCTTCAGCCAAAAATACCTATCGAAAGTAATTGCAAATTACTTCCGGAAAATATGTGCTACCAATTTTTGCTTTCATCCTGCCATAAAAAGCTTTTTCATACAGAAATGTATGTAGCGCAAAATTCAAAAACACACTAAATATTTGCATACACATACAAGAATATTTTATATTTTTTTTGCTAAAAATACTATGTATGGACACATACGCATACACATTTACAAAACTACAAAATGGCTTTAATTTATAACTTTTAAATATTTTTGCTGGACGAAAGAATGCAATATTTTATGTAAGCGTATACAAATAGATATGCACGAATCTTGTTTATCCAATAAAATTTATAAATTTGCAAATTTACGCAATTTGAGTGAATACTTGAAATAAACAAACGACCATTGAAACTTTGTCAATAACTCAAAGAAAAATAATGGAAAAAAAATATATCGAAATATTTGGTGCAAAGTTTATCTTTTGCAATCGCTTGCCCAAAAGTACCAACCAACAGCTATTTATTCAAGAGGAGCCGCAATGATTTATCGCAAAGTTGGAGTGAGGCAGCAGTGAGGTGGATGTCTGTGGGGGGGCGCAACTTCAGCTAAGCGATGAACTTTTAATTTAATAACAGTTAGATGTCCAATTGTTGGCCACTTGGTGTGGACGCCCGTAGCTTTGAAAGCACTACCCATTTTGGGTAAGATTTTGTGGTTGCTGCTGTTGTTGCTTTTTGAGATGTTCTGTTGTCCATTTTCCCCTCCCCGCCCTCCAGTTTTCTGCTCCTAAAGTGTGTGTGTATTGTTATTTTGTCTGTGTCGCTGACAAATCGCCGGCATTTCGGACATTTTAACAAATATTTGTTTTAAGAACTTTGTTGTTGTGTAACTTTTCCACTCGCAGTTGGCTGTATGCAAAGTAAAACAAAGCGAATAATGGCTGAATATTGCAGCGAAAGTTGAAAGAAAAAACTGCTGGCAGTAAAGATATTGCAGCAAGAAAAACCAAGTAATTTAGCGTCGCAAAGACACACAAACACAAACTTGTAGGAACATAAAACAAATCTGGCTCGCTGTGACGGTTAGGGGGGGGCGTAAGAGCACAGGAAAGCTAGCGAAAAGGAATTGGAAAGCGCGGCATAGAATTAATGACGCAAAGTCGATAGCAAAAGAAAAAAAAACATCGATTGAGGAAAGCGGGGAGGGAATGATTGACAGCAACTTTTAGGCTATTCAAAACAAGTTCGAGCTTGTTTTGGAAATTTTCAATTGAGTTTCTTCTACTATATTTTTAGCAGACAAAAAAATTAAAAGCTACTTACGTCTTCCGTAAACTAATAAGGTTTTGGTTGTGAACTGCAGAATTGCGCTAAGTAGTCCAATGAACCAACTACGAACTAACAGGAAATATAGTAAAAGTCTTACGCTTACCTGATTTATTTTTAGACAACGATTTTAAGAAGCATTTAGCTCTAAAGCATATTAAACATATTTTAACAGATTTTTCTAAATTTGATCTTATTGGCTAGGCGAACTTTAAGCATCAGCGTATTTTGAAGAACCAAATATGTCACAAAATATTTGAATTCCAAAAAAATACAGTTATGACAAAATTGTTTCCCCTACATTCAACTACGTAGCAGCGTGCTTGCAGATTTCATAGAGAGCGGATGAATATTTGGAGCAATTGCGAAACGTAGAGTTCACTCCAACCAACGAATGGCAATAGCTTTTGTTTGTGTATTTTGGCTATGATCATAAAAATGGTAGTTTTTGCTTTATGCAAGAATTCTCTAAAAGCGTAGAAATTGTTTAATGTATACAAGCATAAGAACGTTCACTCATATACATACTTACATACATGCATTTCAATTTCTAACTTTTATTCGTATCGAGTATTGTGCTGCATTGTTGCCTTTGTAGCAAACTTAACGGTCGCATGCGAAGTGCAATGCCCTCATAAATTTTCAAAGCTAATGGGCTATGCAGTTTGCGCACTGAATTAATTTTAGTTGAATCTGCCCAAGTTAAAGAGAATTTGTAATCAGATCGTTGAGGGAGGAATCGTTAAGTTAAATGTGCATATGCTATATACACACATACATACATAAATATGTACTAAGTATGTTATACCTTCTAACTCGGCAGTTAACTTTCGATTTTCGGTAAAAAATTTAAGTTTCGGTTGAGCCTCTACTGTAAAAATGGCAAAAATAAATTGGTTCTCTTAACTAGTACAGGTTGAGTGTTCATCACCACTTGGAGTACTATAGTGATTCAAACTTCCAGGTAACGGCGACAGCGAGGGCCAGATGTAATTTTTGATATTACCACGTAAATTCCGCTTAAACAGTGACCAGTCAGAATCGCCACCAAAAGCGAGAGCTGTGGCTTTGCCAGCATAAGGAGCTCCTATTAACTGTCCCGTCTGTTTACCTGGAATAAGAGTTTAAAATGTCATTTCAAAAAGTACTCTGAAATCGAAGATGACGTTGTAAACTCTACCTTAGATGATGTAGTAGAGCCAAGAAATCAATTTGATAATTGCAACTGATGCCTTTCTCACAATTTCCTGAATGTTATACGTAAGGCTTGACTCCATCGGAAGCCTACTAGCGAGCAGCTGTAATCGAGGAACCAGTTTTATTAGGATATTGTGCTGCCTAGTGAATAAGAGCGGTTCTGTCTTACCAGTATCGACAGCAAGACTGCTGCTAGCCTCCTATTTAAACTATAGATTTAGCTAGGCTTGGTTCAGATCGCAAAGAGTTTCCAGAAATTGAACCTTAATCTGTAAAGCCCATAACGTGACAACGCCTCTTTTCCCGCTCTTCTAGCAAGCTGTTTACGTCACTATACAAAGCAAAGATGAGAGGGCCCCACCACTCGAGGTGCTTCTACCTTTGCACTTTGCGTTACTCCACTTAGCCGCGTCAGCACTATCGCAGAGTTAGTTGTAGATCAGGGTTTATAGGTTATAAGCTGGCTCTACATCGAAGAAGCGCCACACTGCAAATTCTTGATCAGTCAAGGATTTTTCTATAAAATTGTGGAAAGAGCGGGCTCCTCAGATCTTTCTCAGACCCTTCCTTTATCCAATTTCCGTATATGGAAGTCTTTCCTTTACATGACCCCTCCTCAGCACTGTGCTGCTGCTGTGCAGGAATAATGCAATCCAGTCGCAGGTATTGAAGCTATTTATCGCTCGCTCACGCTAGACGACAATTACCCGGCTGGCCGGAGAGGATAGTGCAACTCACATATCTTTCGCCTGGGGATGGCTTGGAAGAAAAGAGGGCATCATAGAGAAGTTTCAGCTACTCCTCGTTGCTCTTGAACCCGTTTCCGGTCCCGTTCCTCAGGTAGCAAAAAGCAGATTGGCTTCTCGCGAGAATGCGTTCAGAACTAGAGAATATCCCATAGCTTTCTACAAAAACCCGCTAGTCGCTTGTCCAACTTTCTAACTTCATAGATTTATTTATAAAGTTTTCAGATATAAAGCATTTTTGCTTATCCGGGCTCTATTAAAGAGTTGTGTGCTTAGTAGCTCGTTTCTGNCTCGCGAGAATGCGTTCAGAACTAGAGAATATCCCATAGCTTTCTACAAAAACCCGCTAGTCGCTTGTCCAACTTTCTAACTTCATAGATTTATTTATAAAGTTTTCAGATATAAAGCATTTTTGCTTATCCGGGCTCTATTAAAGAGTTGTGTGCTTAGTAGCTCGTTTCTGTAACTCATCTCTACCGATTATTTCTCTACTGGTAGAGAATATACGTCATTCTCTACTACTCATTAGCAGTAGAGAATAGGGCGGCGAATTCATATCTCAATTCGCCTTGGTTTGGGAATTGTTACAGAAACGAGCTAGAGATTAGAGAGCTCTACCGTCCATCAGAGAAAATTTTCGCTCGCTTATAAAGCAGGTTCTCATATAAGTAATAAACGTTACAGATTTATTTTTTTTTTGAAAATTTAAAATTCTGTATGCGTTTCTAACTAATAAGTAAGACTGCTGATGTAAAAATCTGTGTAATTTTCGGACTTGCAAGCCAACTGGCCACATTCAATACTGACCACTTTCTACTTGTTGAACACCAAAGCACACAGGAGTTGCAGCTACAGCAATTCACAACTTCAACAATTTCAACATTTGTGTGCGCAACAAAGCGTTGACTTGTAGCAGCAGCTGCTTCCCATGAGCCATAATATATGAGTAAGCTCCTTACAGAATACATCACTTCCAAGCAAGTTGCATATTAAAGTGGCAGGAACAATGGGGGGGCCCGAACAGGAAGCATATCTGCATATCAATTGGCCGTATGTGTTCAGCATAAAATGGAACGTTGTATGTGTGTATGTATGTATGTTGTTCAACATTTTACGAAAGCAATCTCAGGCTCAGGACAATGGCTCGTATTGGGCTGCAGTGAATGCAAGAAGTTTTTGCCCTCGTTTGGGGTTAATTTGTGGCTACTTTTATTGTTTGACATATGTACATACAAGAAATATGGTCAATATATGTACAGATGTAAGCTGCTGCATGAATTGCGTATTAACAATTTCATTTAATGAATTTTATGACTTTGGCGCAATTAAATGTTAATAGAGTTTTATGGAACCGCAATTGCTAGACGTATGTACATATGTTAGTTGTTAGTTCTGAGGATTTCAGTGATTTGTAAATGGAGGAATCTACTAGTATCTCTGTGGCATAAGACACAAACATGTGCATATGGAGGAGCATGTAGCAACAGACAAAAAAAAAAAAAAAATAAATGTTTAACTTGTTTCCCGAGTAAATATATTAAAATACGCATACCCTCTGCGCCCTCTTCCTTTCGGCGAACGCATTTTCCTGCATTTAACCAGTGAAGCCAATGTCCTACGCACAGCAAAACACAGCATAATTCCCTTCACTTGGCCCTGGCACATACTGGCTAAGCCATAAAAGCTCGTTTGTCGTAGCAAGTTAAATATCATGAACATGAAGAAAAACAAAAAGAAAAACAAAAACAACTATATTCAACTAATATCAATTACGCAAGTAACAAGAATTGACCGCAATTTCTCTACTCTACAACTCCCCTTTGCTGTCCACTCTTCTGGCTTGTCCTTTACTCGCTGCTACGGTTGCTGCTCGGGCGATCTGTTAATTTTCACCTTTACAGTTTATGTACGCATGTAAGTATATCAAGCAATTCACTATTTCATTGTGTATGTAATTTGCACAAATTAATTCTCGTCGCTTTGTGTTACTCTAATTGTCGCAATTTGCTAGTTATTATTGTTGCAACACATGGCCGATGCGATGCGCCCCACTGCCACAGGTTGAGTTGGGGTTGAGTGAGTGCAGCTACTTTTCGCTTTAGTTAGTAAAGTAAAATCATGAATAGAGAAGAAAATAACTGTCATTCAAGCTAACGAAGGTTTAAAAGCAAGCTAAGAAAAATGTAAGAAAATATATAAAATATGTATGCAAGAAAATTTTTTATAAAAAAAAAATCCATTGCAGAAAAAAACAAAACATATAAAATTTTCTTTTCGGCTTCCAAACTATAACCTATAATGGCCAAGATATTTAAATAGTAGGTACTAAGCAACGGATGCCTGAAAATGTGACATAGCACCATTAGATAGTTTTTATCAGAAGAATCGCTTCAATGATTGTCTTAAGACTGAGTAGAACTGGTATAACCGAAAGAGTATCTCTATAAAAAAGGGCACACATAGAACTAAGTACTTACTTCAATAAACCAGTTCTTTACAGTAAATCGGACATCAATTATTTCTAAAAAATCTTGTTGGAAACAACTTAAACATCTAGTTTCCTTCAAGGAAGTACTGGTAATGCCTATGCGGCCCCTGCATTCAGCCTGAGGCTTTTTCGCTCGGCGTGGCTCCAGGAATAGGCTTGATCACAGATCGGCCGAAAAAAAAACATCACTATTTTTGGAGCCATTGGCTCTGTGGCGATTACTTCCAGCCTAGCGAAACAATGCAAAGAGAACGTAACGGCTTTTTCCTGCAACCAGAAAGGGGCGTTCATTAATAATAATAATAATAGATTGGCGCTTATATGTACATATGTTAGTGTTTGGCCGAGTTTCTCCTCCGATTAGTGGTGTGCGCCTTGATGTTGTCACACAATGGGAAGGGGCCTACAGTTTTACGCCGACTCCGAATGGCGATTGTATTTTGATGAGAAGCAGTTTTCATGGCAGAAATACACTCGGAAGTATGTAATTGCCTGCCGAGGGGCGACCGCTGTTAATAAAAAACCTTTTTTTCTGAATTTTTTTTTGTGATGTTGCTTTGACCAGGGTTTGAACCCGGCCGCTAATTGCGGCATTAAAGACAGCGAAATGCCTGATAAGCTAGTCCGGAATGGGTCGATCACGAATAGGGATTTTTAGCCATTTGTGTGGATTTAAGAGCCAGCACTGGTTAAATATGACTAATCAAAACTGAAGGAGCCTAAAAACTTGCAGAGTGTGGAATAAAATTGTTTAGACTTGTTGGAATTTTCACTGGACATTAGGTCTGGGCCCTGCAAGCGGATAGAGCAGAACGAGGAAGTCACATTTTTAGATTACGAACAATCACTGGGATTGCTCACGTTTCAGAGCTCCACTTCTTGGATCTGGCTCAATTCCTTTTGTTCTTATTGTGCCTTTAAAAATTTAATTTTCGAAGTGAGGTTTTAAAATGAGACATGCTTAACGCTAATAAAATTTACACACACAAATTTACGCCCTGCTTTTAGTAACAAATTTAAATCTATTTTACTTGAAGCTAGGCACCGCTCCAATCTGCTAATGCTGGAGGGGAGTACATATTTTCTCGGCAACCCATGATTTTGTAAAGATTTATGATGTATGATAGCTAGAATATTTTCTGAGTAAGCAAAGTTCCTCGTTAGTAATTTAGCTGCTTTTTGTCTAAGCCATTACAGTTCAGAGGTCTGCATCCGAATTAGCTGTTGCAAGCCATATGGATAATAAAAAATTGTAATTAAAATAAATTACAGTTCTACTTTCTGGAATTAGTCCATTAAGAAGTGATTTGATATGCTTGTGCTAAGTAAGTAAGTGAAATCTTATGACTTGTGGATTACTTAGCATTAGTCTTGAGCCTTTTCTTGATGATTCTACCAACTAGTGATTTCAATGAATATTGCGTAGAGCGTCTGCTTAATATGTGTGGACATATGTATATAATAGCTATACGAGCATATCTTACAAATAAAATAATAAAAATGAAGGATATTACATACTGTTAGAGTAAAGTAGCCAACTGGCGCAAAAATCTAGAGTTATCGAGACTCTATAAAGACTATAAACTGAATATAGTAAATGTTTACCATTTTAATTTAACATTTTCCTTAAGCTCAGTGCTACGAAAATTAAACAGCTAATTATCTAATCATCATTTTTATACAATGCCCCTGAGCCATTTCCCTTCCTTCACGACTCAACTCCCTTTGCGCATTTCACAGGTAATTTGCGTTTTAATTGAAGTTGTTAAGTCAACCACTCAACGAGTTGCTCACTTGGCTGGCATGAACACATTCAATTTGAGAAAAAGAACAGAAAATTTTGAGTTACCATCTGCCAACACGTGCAATGCACGCACGAACCTGCACACACTCATTTCATTTCGTTTGATCTGTTGCTGACATACCTGCTGCCTGCGCTGCTTGTAGCTTTTCTCGATTTTGTAGTCAAACCTATGTGTAACGAGGCGTGGAAATTGGCGCAACACTAATCAGCACTGTTCAGGGACTGCGCTCTCTTCGCTGAAGTGCTGAAGTGGGGACAAGAGTGCCTACACGCTGACTGTTGTTTCGCTGGCGCTGAGGAGCTCATTACCCACATGCACAAGCGCTCTTGAGGCATAAAATAACAACGCTAATTGATTTTAGATTACTGGATTATACATCGTTTTTTTTTTTTTGCAGTGTATGCGGATGTGTGCAGAACTAGAATGCGCAGTTCGTCCGCGCCTGTTCGGAGGTTGGTCACCACTTTTTCAATTCTTTCAACTTTTATTATTCTCAGAAATTTTCAACTAGCTTTACTCGCCACTAGTAGCTGTGGACGGAGAGGGGACATCAACACAAAAAGAAAAAGAAAAAAACTTTCAATGTTGCTAACCCACCTAAGCAGTGTAATAAATTATTTTGCTAGCACAGCTTTAATTTGAATAAAATTTCAATTAAAAATCCACATAGTGGAAAATGAGTCCACTGGGTAAAGTTGCGCATACGCACCGGTGCACCAGCATAAAAGCTGGCTCCCACTTACCCATTCGCACGCTGATATAAGAGTGGGTACCTGTGCGTAGAAAGTTTATTTATGTAGTCGTCATGTCAATGTCATTCGCACGCGTCTGTATCGCACACACCAAGTCACGTACACGCACATACACACTTATTATTGCCCTCATTTAGGCGCTTACTTGGTTACATAAGCACAAAGCCTGCCGTTCGCTATGTTGCTCTGTGAATTGCCCATTATTATCATCAAAACAAACAACTTTCATCCTCTTACCATCAACTTGCTATGTGCTTATGCCAATTTTAGCTGTTTCATTTACTGTTATGTTATTACTTATGTTGATTACTTGTTTTCCATTTCATTATTGCCCTTTACATGGGTGTTGTTGTTGTTGTGATTTTTGTTGTTCCCTTGTTTACATTATTTTCATATTGCCAGTAAGGTAATTACTTCTAACTGCTTTTCAACTCACTGCGGAACATTTTGCTTTTGACTTTTCGCACCTGTCGCTGTTTGTGTGTAAGTTTGGGCCACGTTTTTTTTTTTTTGCTAGAATTGAGAAGCCAAGGCAGATGGACAGATGTTTTTCCATATTGGTGATGAATGGACTGGAATTGTCAAAAAAAAGACACGATTGCGGTATGGCAAATACAAAAGAGCTCTGGTATATTGGGCCACCTGCTGTTTGTCCCCTAAATGTTACAATCTTTTATACAGTGCATTAAAGTTTTGAAAAATCTCGTATAAAACTATATTTGCCATTAATCTTGTCTTCAAGCGTCTTCAGTAAAATTTAATGATGCATATTTTTGTGATATATTTTAACCCACCATTTTTCACCCGTGTGGGTCGTTTTGACCCTTGGTTGGGTCGAATCAGGTGGTAGTTGAAATTTGGACTGTATTTGAAGGCTTTCAGGATTTTTCGCAACTTTTAGCGATTTTTTCATAGCTTTGCGATATTGCGGAACATTCTGACATTTTCGTTATTTTATTTTTTACGGACATTTCATTATCCAAAGATTTCATACTTAACTAAAGCTCACAAAAAAGTACACTTCGCTTAAGATCTGAAGACTACGCTTCCATATGCAACTCGAAATTAAACTTCTAGCACCCACTTAGCTACTTGTTTACTAAAATAATATATTTTCATGCGGCAATTGATTTTAACAAACTTCTTTCAAACTAAACAGCTGTTACAATAACACACCGAACAAATATTAAACAAAAAAAAAAAACAAGAAAAAAGATTATCAAAAAAACTTTGCGCATAATTGAGCAAAAATAAGAACAACAATATACAAAAGCCATTAAATAGAGAAGTGGCAGAACCACCCCAGAGGCAGCAGCTAGCAATTCACTTTCGCGGCTATAATAGCCAAAAATGAGAGTATTTAACAACTTGAAGGCCAGTTGCTTGTAAACTTCACATCGAAGCATGTTTTGCTTGGAATAACAATTTTCTGGTGCTTTCTTGGCGGCGGGCATTCGCTGCTGCTCCTGGCGGCAGTCATGGCTTTTCGCCATTCTTCAACATAGTAATTTAATTGAAAAGTTGAGATTGCAACAGCAGTTCCTAGCAGCAGCAACTACCAAAAGTGCCAAGAAGGCGCTGAATAGAGTGGCTGCAACAGTGGCAGGTGGCAAATTGTTGTCGCCTTTAACCTTTAAGCTGGCTGGCTGGCTGCAGCTCTTTCTTGGCATCGTCGGTGACTTGCTGTAAATTTTCCCATTATTGGCTGCCTGCTGTGCCCTCAGCGAAAGTCTAAATATAGCTGGGAGCATTTGTAAGGTTAACACCTTGGTTGTCTTATGGCTATGTGCTGTGTGTGCGTGTGTGTGTGTGTGTGGATGTGGAGGAGGGTTTCCTCTTTGTGGCAAAGGCGAAAGGTGTCACGCAACGCACCGACATTAATGCACAAATTTAACATCCACAAATTGTAAGCGCGCAAATTGGGATTTAAATCGTAACTACCAACGGATATTTTTATATTTTTATATCAAACAAATTGCACCATTTTAAATTCCATAAACGCAGTAGAGTTTTAAGGCACAAAAGTACATCACATCTTTCTACCAGAGATAAAAGTTATTATTATTAGATTCATGTATGTATGTACATATGTATAAGAGGAAAAAGACAAAGAAAAAATTGTCGTACTGTTCTTTTTTTGAACATACCACTAGAAACTTCACTCCTTCTTTTCGATGGGCGTTGTAACCGCTTAAGCGATTCTAGCCGAGTCCAACAGAAAACGGCAGTCATTTCTCTTGGCTTTCATTATTTGATGCGAGAAATTCCGCAGGGGTTTTGCTTTTTAACCGACTTAGAAAAGAGTGGAAAGGTTACCAATTCATCGGAATATTTTCTTTGTTTTTTTTAGTGTATATTACACGAAAATTTCGGGCCGTGAACCGTTTTCGATAACCATTTTTTTATCGGAAAGGTGGTATCTTAAGGGTGGTCCAGTACTCAGTTTAGTTCCATCATTGGATCATGAAGAAATTAACGGTATTCGTTAATTTTTATATGAACATCTTTTCTTTGTTATTTTTCAGGTAGTGATAATGAAAGTAAAAGGTTCTTACAATCAAACGAATAATTTATCAAGATTTTCCTTGATTTTCTCGAGATTTTGTGGAACTGTTCAGGCTTTTTACGGCACTTTTGGGTACTTTCGGGATTCCTTTTGAAATTGTAAAATATTATTTTTCGTGTTTTTTTTTCATCCTGGATTTTTTTCGATTTTTTTTTTTATAGTCTTTCGGGATTATTTGGGAATATTTAGGCTACTTTCGCATTTAGTTCTTCAGTATTTTCGCATTTTTTCCGGTATTCCGAGATGCTTTTTAAGGTAAAAACAAAAATAAACGTCCAATGAAAAATCCCAAAACACCCTCAAAAGATCCCTAGGAAATTCCGAAATCTAAAACGTAAATTATTCCGAAAAGTCTCGAAAATACCCAAGGAGTAATAAAAAAACGGAAAGATTCGGAACAAAGTTAAAAATAATCGGTATTTTGGCTCAAAATAATAAAAATCGGTGATACTTAAGACTGTTTGCTTTTTTTTACAAAACGCATATTCGGCATGATTTTAGCTTTCTGCATAACTTTTGTGATTTTTTTGTCGGGTCTGTAATACAGATTTCTTTCAGTTGGACTAAAAATTTAAAACTTTAGTTCAAAGTTGTTAGGACGTTGTTTTAAGATCTTATTGGGGCTAAGTAATGTAAAACCCTTTAGTATGGAAAAAGCTCGCGAAGTCTGGCCGGTGTAAACGTCATAGCTCTATATTCTAATCCGATTTTGATTCTAGAGGGTTTACATATATACTCTAAATTTTCAGCAGAAAACATATGTACATCTATTTTTATGCTCGAGCTAAAAACAAGTTATTAAAATTTCCCTTGTATTTGGAAGAGGTCGCAAAGCGCGACATAGAATACTGCCATGCCGGAAAGCGTTAGTGTTAATGACCACTGGGTGCATTGGCTGGAAAATGCACCAGGCGAGGTGAACTTCTAAACTACAATTTCAGTTGACTGCACTGGCTTTCAATTGAGGACGGATGTCGAAAGCAGCACCTGCTCTGCTCGCGGCTAAAGGATGTGCTGAGGATGTGAGGCGACCCACCCCCCATTGATTACTCGTAACTGCAGCAACGTGGCGCTGAGGCATACGCGCTGCCGCGTTTCCTACAGCGCGAGTTGAATAATGTTTCCTGCGGACTGCTGCATACGGAGGCGAATTAATTACGAGGCCGCATCAATGAGATGAGTATTTGCTGGCTGAGTTGAGTTGTATTGCTGTGTTGTTGCGCGACTATGTTGCACTGAGTAGCAGCATCTTTAAGGTGTTCAAGAGAGAAATACAAAAAATTTAGCAGTTTTTTTTAAACAGGTGTAAGACAAATGTTCGTGGGTGCTTACTTTTATCTTCTAATAAAAATTATTTTTGAACAGAATTCTTACAAAGCAACATCATTGCACAGGTCTGCCAATTTCATGTTCCACTTTTTGTGGTTATCGATAACTATGATTATATTGAATCATTCTAATTATCGATCAGATTACCATCGTTATATGTATTATCGTTATCATTATTAAATTTTTACAGTTGTTGTTGGAGTTAAGGTTGCTGTTATGGCAATCGTTATCGGAAAAATTATCGATATCGAATTCGTTATCTCCACAGTTATCGATGTAATTGGGGTATGGTTGTTGATTCAATTTTTGTTATCGGAAAAGTATTTGCTATCGATAGCAAAATCGCTGTAATCATCGTTAATGTTAGTCATTATATGTATAGTATGTAAGTAAGTAAGGAGTTGAGGCTTTTTTCCACAATATCACTCTTGTTCATATTTATCGCTAAAGTCATCGTAGATGCCAGATTCCATAAAATTGTCGACAACTTCACTGATATTTAATCGGAATTCGCATTCGAATGGAAAAAGTTATATGTACACATAAAAAATAGATAACTCGGGAACAAGCAATAAAACTGGATGCTTCTGTTGCAACATTTGCCGGTACAACGGCAATATTAATAGCATATGCAACAGAGCACAACACAATAGTACCGAGATCAACTCAGCACAGGCAGGTGCACAATAAAAGCGCATTCCGCTTGCCTCACATTGACAGCGCGACTATGTACATGCGGGCCATCCATCTCATCACCCCTTTCCAGCAAAATATGGACCTACTCGATGCTACTCGTTGAAATAGTGAAGTTTTTCTCCCCCCCGCAGGTGGTACGAGGCAAGCGGATGCACAACTGGGTCGCGGTTGCCCAACTACAACTCGAGGAGAATTTGTGCAATCTGCGAAGGCAATTCATGCTCCACACCACACCACACAGCAACAAATATTAGTTGCTGGATGTAGTCATACATTTATAGCTTATTGTATTTGTTTTGTCGACATTGGATAGTCGTTTTGTAAAAGCAACACTGCTTTGAGGAAGGGGGGGGATATGCTGTTTGCGAAAACGGCGATAGCTTTCTGTGCAGTGTGCATGAAACGCTCGCTTACGCTTCGATTAGACAGTGGCGCAGAAGTGTGGTGGCGAGTATGCTGATGCTACTCTCACTGTTGGTGCTGATGATGATGATGGCGTTGTTGTGCTGACATTGATGATGGATGGTCGTGTTGTGTTGCATGTGTGGTTGCACGCAAGCAAAGCAAATTTGGTTTACAGAGTTAGTAGCTCTTTGACTTGTTGCGCTGGCATTCGAGATAGTAAATATCCATATTTTTCGTGGTACTCTGGCACTCAAGCCAACAACAACAATGTCGCATGTTGCTGTTACCTACCAGCATGTCGGTTGCTGAGTTCGCATGGTTAGCAATGGCAAGAATTATAGAGTAAAATGAAAATAAAATCCAGGTACAAAATTCGCGAATGCTTAATAAATGAGTGTTTGAGATGTGAAAATGATTTATTGCACCACATTGTATTTCGCTGGCAGCATTTGTTGTTGCTCTGTATAAAATAACTATGTATATGCACACTGCATATGTTGGTAGCTGAATGAAATGTTGGGCTTAAAATTTTTCTTCCCGCAGAACTCTGATCTAAGTATCCCAAAGTCAAATATTCTTGCTCTGAAAATCACCTGACTCCAGCTGCCTTCGGTTAGTAATGTTACGCTGACACTCTCAGATATCTGCCCATACTACACAGCATTGAGTATCTTACATTTTTAGAATTTGTCAATTAAAATTAATTAAAATAATAGATGCTTTCCATTTCCAGACAACCGGTCAGGTAGGAGCATGATTTTGAATTTCGACCAAACACAAATACATTGTTTGTTGGTCCAAATAATGAGAAACGTATTTTTTTTCTTTTGGCTCGGAAAAATTTTTCGGCCGAATTAAACGCGATTTTGTTTTTCAGGCAAAAATCGATTATTCGAATTGACAGTGAGAATGTTTTTTTTTTAAATGCCCATAACTTTGTCAAATTATTTAATAGATTCCAAAAATGTTTTTTCTCAAATGTCAGTAATTTTTGTCACTTCAAGATGGAATGATATAATTATTGATTTTCATTACTTAAAATTTTTTATTTAACAATAAACAAAAAAGTGCATTTTTTTTTTTTTAATTTAATTCCTCAAAAAGTGTATTTTTTTCTCTCAACCTTTTTTACCGGGAAAGAGACCCTTTGAACTAAAATCAACCCAAATCTCTAATAGCGAAGATTTTTTTTTCTGAGTTATGATTTTTTATAGAAAATGTACGTTTTTGTGGTACATACTACAATAAATATTCTTATATTGTTTAACTAAATGTATGTAATATGTATGCAATATATCAGCAAAAAGTACAGCCGTGATCATTTTTTTTGTGTATCAAATAGATATTAAATAGAACACACTTTCCACCATACAGTTTCGATTATAAAAAGCGGGAAAATGTGATTTTGTATTACATAAAACATACATATTTCATTTTAATTATTTAATTAATAAACAATAAATATGTAGGACATTAAATTATTCCTATCCACCCTTGAGGTTTCCAGTATTATATTTTTATTTTGTTTTCTTTTTTTTAGCGAAAAATATTTAATATAAGCTTTGATATTTAAATAAGTAAATATGTATACCAACAATGCGATAATGAGATGTGGAATTATTACACATTCATTTTGCTACTTCCGCATGACCTGTTGGCTATGTGCATACTAATAGGGATGTTACGAATATTTGCATTCACATTCGCTTATGCTAATTTCATTCACAAATGATACAAATGTTTTACGAATGCGAATGTATATGTACATCGTGTTGATTTGGCTCCAAGTCTGTGTAATCAGGATGGTTAAAATAATTAGCGTTTAGCTTCACGAGCTAAAAGGTTGAGTAGTATAAGAAGCAACATTGGTGATCCTTCAATACGTTCTGCTAAAAGGACCTAGCAGGCATTTTATATCGCTCGAGCAAAAGCGATGGCTTGGGTGTAGAATTTGGACACATAATATAATATCAAGGCCGAATTGAAGGCCTATTTTTTGATAAAAAAGGAGCCCTCTTCGATGGAAACCCGCTCAATCTGGCTCGCAAATATTTGTGCGCTCCACTCGCCAGCGTTCCTAGTGAGCAAATATATGACATTCGTAACATCCCTAGTGCATATGCATACATACAAACATACATATTTGCATCTGTACCTACATACATGTGTATGTATATGTATGTGCATGTAATATGTAAATTCATTTATACGCAACTGGCTTTGTGTGTGCGATTTTCAGTGTATTTACACTCAACGTCATTCAACATAATATCACTTAATTGATTTCATAATCACATGCAGCAGTTAATTGTGGTTTAAATATATCAACCGTCCATTCAAAGAGCGAAGAAGAGGAGCAAATAAACAGACGACACATCGGCAGAACTGCACCGAGACTGACGGACTCGCCTGTCAAAACACAAACCGCTGTACTCATCTTTTTTATACTTTTCAGCTGCGAGTTTTAATATTTTAATTTTAATTAAAATTTTTTACACTTCGTTACTGAAAAATTTAATATTTATTATCATTTATTTGTACATGTTTTACTTTATTAAAAAAAAAAAGGTATGAAAAAACAAATGAAATTACCCATAAATCATTTTGCTGGAATTAATGTTATTTTACATAAATATTGATTGTACACAGAAAAAAAGGGCAATTCAGTAATGCGCAACAGCTGAGGCAACAAATTTCAAATGGTAAGATAGTCGTTGCCGTATGGTATAATAGTCAGCTATGCATGGGTAAGTGTGTGTGTGGGCCAATATTTTGTAAAATTCCGTAGGTTTGCTTTCTTCGCTTCACATACATACATACATGTACATACATGTATGTATGTTTGTGCGCATTGCTACTACTACGAAACTACAGCATTAATATTTCAGGCATTTGCATTTTAATGAATTTCATTTATAATTCAAAAACAATTTCCGCAATGAATTTTCAACTTACATTTGTACATATATCCATTTACTCAATTAAATTCCAAACTGAATTGCATTATTTCGAACTATCAAATTACGGGCTGAAATGTACCTGCAAACATATGTATTTATGTATTTACATATCTATGAATGTATGTGTGTAAAAATTTGCGCATATCCTGTTATAGCTAATTTTAGGCGTTGATTTGAACTCACTGGCTGCTTTCAAGTGGGAATTATTAGCATAATTTGTGTGCTTGTGTAGAGCTGTGCCTAATGTCTGTAAAAGTCGTCGAGTATGATTCCGTCGAAAGGCAAAGATCCTTAGTGTGTAGATGAACTGGCAAGAAATTAAATTGTCCCTCATAGGCAAATATGCAAAGATTGCATTACTTTTTGCATTTTTACTATGGGAGTATATCCGTCATCCTTACGACAGAAGCATGAATGTGAAAATTTTTCAGTTTGGAACTATTGGGTTGACTTGATTAGTAGTTGGAAGGCTCTATGGCACATGGAAACCACATATTTTACTATTTCAATTGCATAAATGCGGAAATAAGTCTTGTAAAAAAACTTTCAAACTTGTATTCCCAAAATTTTAGTTTTTACACATTCATGTTTCTGGCAAATGGGCGTAAATTCAAAACTGCTGTTATTCTCGAGTTTAGATTATTTCAGTTGTGACACTATTGATATCCGTCTATAAACCAAAAAACAATCATTCAGAGACGAAAATGCTTAGTTCAATGACTGCTTACAATACAAAAAACATAGCATAGAGAGAGGCGACTTTTTATGAAAGTTTTCTAGAAAACAGTGATGAACAGGAGACGCAGTGAGAAGGCTCATACTTTTCTTATTTTTGAGTTTTATGTTTCAAAACAAACTCTCGATAAAGCTTCCAAAAATCATAGACCGCTACTACTTTTGTTCTCCACGTTTTGCAGAACAAGTAAATACTGGTATTGAATTTGGCACTTCTACTAGTGAACGAAAGTGCTTTCAAACTGGAAATACATATATTAATAAGCAGCATACAAAACATTAGTGTGAAGTTTTTCCGGAATTTTTCTTTTGATATTTTTTGACCAAATAACCATTTGCGCAACTGTAACTTTCATAGGGTAGAGGTTATAGCTGCTATTGCAGGTTTCACCACATCTCATCTCATCCGACTTCTTCTAACCACCGAGCTAAGTTTCGCCATGTGAACTGTTGTTGTTTTTTTCACTACTGTTTCGTTTAAATTATCCTTGCTTTTACACAAAAATTTTTATAAGAAAAACCCACCTGAAGCTCCTTGGTATAAAAAGTTTTACCGAATAATTTCCATCTGTGCATAATATTTTCGCAGAAGTCATTATATTACGAAATAGTGCAAACAATTTTACAATCAGAAACCATTTTAGAACTTTGTTTCGTTCAAAATTAATTGAGCTATAAATTGTTAAGTCTGATAAGTGATGCCGAAATGCCACAAAGGAATATGAATTAGTTGAACGTTTTAGGGTGTTAGCTAGAAAATGTTTAAACACAGTTGCGACCTAAACTATGTAGATCACACTGAGAAAAATGTTTAGTTACGTCAATTAAATATGTTTCTCTCAATGCACGATTTGGTATAGTTATGGATTGAGATAAATACCATATATACTTATGTGACTTTTTTTGGGATCGCCGAGAAAAAAATGGGCTAGAAATATTTCTCTCAACACATGATTTGCTAAATTCAACAAAATACGGTAACTATAAGCAAATTATTTGTTGAAAGAAATATATTTTTAGCTGACTTTTTTCTGGGTGTGCACTAGCGTGGGCCGAAAATCCGCTTTTTTTTTAGAATTTTGATTGGTAATAGCAAAAATATGGTTCATTGTGCTTTAAAAAAAAATTTGTGTGAGTTTTGGAATTTTTTGGTCAATATCCTAGGCTCGCCCAAGTCCATCAAAGTTCAATATAAATGAATTAATACGTTTTTTTTATTAAAATTGCAATAATTTTCGAAAGTATTAGTCCTACATAATTTAGTATATGGATCTTTTTTGTGGAGAATCGAAGTTAGCTAAGAAAAAAAAATTTTTTAGTACGTGAAATATTTTTTTGCTGTGTTGTGAAATACATTTTTTACGTGCTTAGTATGTCCAGTAAGTATGCAAAATTTCAGTTTGCTCAAAACCAGCCAAACTAAAACAGATACAACTACTATATTATTCGACATTGAATAAAATTCCATAAAAATATTTGTTTTTTAATATTAAGCATATAGAAATCACCTGTGTTTTTCTTGTTATTTAATTACAGGTCTATTCTGCGCTAGTAATAAAAATTTTGTAGCTGGTAAATAAAGTGCCTGCCAATTTTTAAACCCTAGTCGCATTCTCTGCAGTCTTGTAAGCGGTAAATTTTGTTACCATCTCATAAGCAGGTAACAAACTATATATTCCACAATTCTTCATAGCTGAATTGCTGAATATTTTAACTGCATTACCAATGCATTACCTAGAATCGCGGTGACAAGAAGTGGTAACATTTTTTGGTAATTTTCCAGTTACAAAATCTTCGATAAACTACAGAATAGACCTGTTTAAGTTAAAATAATTTATGTTTCAGTAATAAGACGAATTAAGTACTAATAGGCGAATTTATGAGCCGAGAGTTAGATTTTTTTCAGGGAGAGTTTGAGTGTTGAAGAGACTTAAATGGTGTTCGTAAGCGTTTAAAGAAAACGGTTCCAATGTAATGGTATTTTGCACGCGTTATTAAATTAAATTCAAAATTAATTATTCAAAAGAATTTTTCTGTGCAGAACGTGAAAGTTACTGTCCTTCACATATGGATGTTACCAGAGAGACCATAGATCTGAGATCAGGCAAAGAAATTAATAAATTTGTGATAAATGCCGCTTGAAATAATTTTATAGAAATTGAAAAAGATTATCTTTAGATGTTTCGAGCGAATTAGTTATTTGATTTTATAGTGAAATAAAATTCGATAGCCATCCGATATATGTATGCTTAAGTTCATAAATAAAATTTCACTCCAAAATATTTATCATAGAATATGCAACGTCAAAAGAATACCAAAAAAATAAAAATGAATTGAAAAGTCTGAAGAATTCAATTTTTTTTTTTTATCACAAAGACTTATGGCCTTATGCATAAAATATAAAACATATTTAGGGGCTCTATAAAGTGACATTTTCATACAAATTTTCGTTCTATAAAGCAGCTAAAGTCTTGTTTAAATATTTATTATGAATTTGGGATGTTTGGAGATTATACAACCAATTTTGAAATTTTGCTTATAATTAGATGGTATATAAAGCATCTATTTTTTAATGTCAAGTAATTTTTCACGCATAAATTCTTCATTTATTCGATTTTACTTGGTTCAGTTTGCACTCAATGCTTTAATGTGTAAAAAATGATTGTTTGTGAACGTGTTAATAAGAAAAAGTTCTTTTTTAATAAAATTTCATGTTATTTAGTGTTAAACCTGTAATTTTAAAAATGACGAAAAATCTAAGTGAGAGCGTGCGATATAATTTTAAATTTGAGTCCTATGTATATTGATCCATGGTGATAGAATTCTTGTATGTTGCTACGAGTATAATTGCAGTTAAGTGAAAGTGAAAGTAAATGACTTTTTTGCCGTGTGTGTCTGTGCATTATTTTTACGTATATGATTTGATTTGAATTGTGGGGCATGCCACATACACAAGCACATGTAAAAGTGATCAAATGTGAAAGTGAAAATATCGAATATAAGGATTTCATCTTACATTGCAATGAATTAGAAACGCGTAAAGTTGCTGATGAGCGTGGAAGCAACATGGCGCTCAACCGGCGGTGTTTCTTCTTTCTCAGCGGTGAAGTCTGCAAATACCTTGGCTGCCGCTGCTGCGGATGCTGCTACTACTTTGTGGTGGAACTCTTCTTCGTGCACCGCTGTCAGCATTGCCACAGCAACAAAAACAGCGGCAACAATACCGTCCACCACTCGCAGTCAGAGAGTGGCGCAATTTGTTGGCTGTTGGTCGGGCTGCTTGTGCGTTGGGTTTTGGTTTAGTTGGTGGTTTATATTTGGTTAAGCGAGTCAGTCAGTATTTTTTTCTTTCCTTTTCCTTTTCCATATTCACTTTTTGCTGTTGGTTAAGTATTTAATTTTTGATTTTACATGCAGTGTGGTAATTTGCATTAGTTGCGGACGCTGCTGCGCTGAAAAGTGTTAATTGCAAGTTGATGCTGGGGTTTTTTGTTTGCAATTGTTGTTTACGGCGAGAGATTGGAAAGTTTAAGTTTTTATAGTTTTTGTGCTTTTAATTTTTTTATTTGTATTTTTTGCTTTGGTTCTTTTTGTTTGTGGGTTTCACGTTGTTAACTGTGCTTGTCTGTTTTCGGAAGTCGTAGTTTTTCGTTTCCCTATTTGGATTTGAAAAGGTAGTAGGTAGTTATTTTTATACGTGGTTAGCTCATCAGCCGAAATTCTTATATGCAATTTTATGTTATCATTGTATATTAATGTTGTTTTAAATATATATTTAACTGCAGGTTTTTGGTTCTCAAATTGAAGAAATAAAGAAATCGCCTCCTTTTCCAAAATTTGACTTAAAAATGCATTCGAACTGCGATAAATTTTACTTAAACTTTGCCTACTGTTCGATGCTCCTAGGGAGGCTCCGAACAGAGTACCAAAGGAGCATATCCGCCGGGAAAAAGCGCCTTTTCAATATATATGAAAAATGTGCGCCTCAGGACTCCTTAAATTAGTGATTTCGGGGTACCAGAAAGATCCCTCAGACTATCCGCAAAGACTCCATGCGGACTCCCCTATTTGCCTGCGTTTTTGTGAAAAGTGTTTTGGGAGTGCTCCGATAATAGACCAAATTAATAGACCTTATTTAATGTATGTATAATTTATATATTTAATTCAAAATTTCGGCATTCGGAAGCCAAGGCTCCTTCTTTATTTAATTTGAATTGATTGAATTTTCATCTTATAAATTAGATACAAAGAAAAGAAAAACAAGATAACAAAAAAGCTTTGACTCCCTTTTCGCTCCATATACGGAGCGCTCCGAAAGCACTCATTCGAAGCGTTATTGTGGGAGCATTTTTCACTCCATATTTGGAGGGCTCCGCATTTGGCTAGCTAAGTAGAAACCTTATTTACCTGGGGTAGGAAAGCAAATCAGAGCTTAGTGAAATGAGGTCAAGCTGATCAAATAAGATTGGCGAGGTAGACAACAATTGCGCGTGCTATCGCTTCTTCTTTTGACCAAAGGCGGGCACTGAAAATTGCTGGACAACGTTGCCAGGAACACTTTACAACACTGCTATTTTTATTCAAGAAAGTACATTTTATGGTTGCTACTAAGAGCAACTCCAACGGCTGCTTTAGAAATGATCCTGGGCTTTTTGCTATTAAATAGTTCTCGGGCTATAGAATCTTTCTGCGAAATCAACATTTTAAGAATAAGCAGAACCAAATCGCTGTGCGAATTCCGTCGGACGGAGCGATGCCGTTGGATGATATTCGCCGCAACATTTCGCCCCGTAAAACAGAACCGAAAAGAAATTCGCATCTGCTGAATGAAAACTAAAAATACAATAATACAGAAGCTAAAAGATGAATTGCCAAAATATTTCCGTTTCAGCTTTTTACGGATAGTCGGATCTGCTAGAAAATTAAAGAAACAAAGCTATTTTTTTCACCTGAATTTATGACCGGCGGCAGCGGAAAAATGAAAAATAAATCTATTATATCCGAATTTCGTCGGATGAACTCTGTCAAAAACTTAACCAATTTCGAACAATAATCAAATAATTCAATATATTTCTGGATTTTAATCACTGGTAGCGACAAATGTACTTATAGTATCAATTAGAGGCAGCAGCCGAGTAAACTATGGAGCACTTCCTATTTAATTAAAATTTTTTGACAAAGTTCAAATGTTTAGATATTGTTTTGTTTGGGAAGCTTTGCCTAAGTGCTTTTCTTAATTGATTTATTTTTATACCACTAGGTATCAGTTTTTATTTACGTTCTGCAGATTAGGTTAATATTTTTGTATATATTTTTAAATTTGTACTTTACCACTATTTTTTATAACGACTTTTAATGGAATTTTTCTCGTTTAGCTCATAGAGTTTGCACACCGTTTTATACCTTGCGAATATTGAGAGTTATGTTTTTTTTTAATTTTCATTTAAATTTTTGTTGTATTTAGTTTCATGTTTTATTGTATTGTTGCCTTATTATACATACAACTCCGTTTTATAACAAAATTCCGTCTTGTCATTCTTATAAATGTTTTTTGCTTATTTTTAAAAACGAAACCGCTAGCTTTTAGTTTTTTTTTGGAATCAGCTTTTGCACATGTAGATCACAATAAAAAAATGAATTATTAATGCAAAGAATATGCTTAATTTTGTCATTTGGGAAACGTCTGTGTTTAGTACAAAAAAAAAAAAAAAATATTTTTGTGAAAAACCTAAACAAAGTACCTATGCGCTTAGTTTAAAAGAAAAGCAGAATGTGTGAGCGTTAGCGATAGAGCTGCTGCAAATGCGTATAAAATACCGTTATGATCAGCGCTGCCCAGCCGCCACAGCTGCCGAGCCTCAACTGTGCGTTTTTGCCCAGCTCAGCTGGCGAGTACATAGCTATTCGCACAAAACTGTTTTATCTAAACACCACTTAGCGTACTTAAGTTCAACTAGAATACCCCCGTCCGGTGCCAGCGCTACGCCCATGGACTACAACGAGGGCCAATGAGTGAACTCTTGCTGCTCCGAGTAGCGTAAATAAGATCAGCATGGCAGCAAAGAGCGTAACGTTTGACTTCCGAATTTGACTTGGACTTCGGACATAGACGAGCCGTACCGATTCGGCGTCGGAAATATATTCGTGTGCTAAAGATAACTAAATTGGTGGTGGCGGTGGCGGTGGCGGCAGCAGCTGCGACGTCAACGTCGATTAATGGGGCAGCGGCAGCGGCAGCGGCAGCAGCGATGGTGGCCGTGTATGGCCTGGACTTTGGTGCAAGTGTTGATGCAACATTCGCTGACATTGTCGGATGCAGTAAAAGGGGTGCAGCTAGAAACGTTACACTATTTATTTATAGGTCGAACCGTGACACAACGCTCGAGCAAGCGAACGAATGAAGCGCAACGAGACGGACAAGTGTGTGCGATTTTAAGTCGTCGCAACGACTGTTCGTCGGAGCGGTTATCTGTGAGATTACTCGTGTTTGCGTAGCTGTGTACCGCACCCATTTCAGTGAGGCTGAGAACGGTGGCGCGAATGCACAACCCATGCAATGAGCGATAGTGGAAAAATGCAATTTTTTTGATCTTTTGTAAAATGTAAATTGTGAGACCAAAATATTAGAATTGTTTTTTCTTTTCTTATTTATCAAGAACTTAAAAAAAAATCCTAAAAAAGCGATCCTTTATTTCCGTTGTCGATTTGTGTCCGTTTTATTTTTATAAAAATCTGTTTTCCTATGCGAATGGTTATGTATTATTGTATAAACAATTATTTGTGTACGAGTTCAAAGTCTTAAAAAAAATTTAGTTCATACAATAGCACAAAAATTTTTTTTTTTTGAATTTCCCAGTTCCTGCTATCCATTTTTCTCTTCGATAATTTGCTTTATTTTTAACAAGTTTATTTTTCACACGAAGGTTCTACAAATTTTTCAATTTCACAACCAAAAGTTTTTTTTTTATTTTGAATATAATTTTTTTTTATTTCATCAAATAAAATTAATTTTTGCTTTAAGCACACGCAATGGCGGTGATTCATTGCTGCTTTAATATTTTAAATTTTTCTTTTATTAATTTTCTTTTCTCAGTAGTTCTTGCGCTACACAATCCCGAGCAATTTCCTTTAAAATCTCACTTACTTTAACGGCTTAACACATTAATTTGTTGTATTTGTATTACTTATAAGTGTTGTTGGTTATTTTGATTTAAGTAAGCACTTTGTTTTTGTATGTATTAGTGTAAGTAGATGTCCAGTTAGCTTCAGCTTGTAAGCGCCGCCAACTACAGCGTTGCGTGGGAAATTATAAACTGAATCCTCGTTGGTCCAGTAAGTCTTCAGCTGCTTTGCTCTGCTTCGCTTCGCATGGCCAACACTCGATTTAGTGCGATGCCAGTAGCAGCTTGGGAAGGGGGTGGATGGACGCCCAAAAGGCAGCAGCAGCAGCAGCATCACTATCAGCGTCAGAAACCGCTGCGCTCGCATTACTGCAGCTCGTTCGTTCGTTCGTTTGTTTGTTTTGTTTCGCTCGCTCATCGGTTCATTTCAAGTTCGTCCTTTTTGTACGAGCGTGCTGCCCTTGGTGTTGCCCTCACCGCGGTAGCCACACATCTTCGTCCTTAAACTGTTATCATCGCCGTTGTCACGAGTCGTTCGTTATCTTTCGGCTTTCGATTGTGTTTCTTTTGTTGGTTACAAGCTGAAGCAACACGTTGGCAGCAAATGAGCGCGAATGCTCTTTGCGTTACACGCGCGCTCTTTGCTTTTTATTCCGCGCTGGCAATGCCTGCCACCCTCACCAACAACTTATTCACTCAATCGGCCACTCATCGGAGTGTCACTCACTCAGAAGCAATCATCCTCCAATTGTCACGTGTTGCATGCCTTTTGAGCAAAAGCTCTCCGCCTCTCCGTCCTTCGTAGATGTGTGGATATGAGTTTTATTGTTTTTTGTTTTTTTGTTTTTTGCTGAGCTGATAACACCGATAGGGGCGGTGGCGATGGCGATGGCCTTCGCTAGCTGCAGCTTCACTGTCACTGCTCGTCGTTTTCTTCTTCGCCTCGTTTGCTGTTGTTGTATAAGTTTATTTTTTGTCACTCATTGTTGTTCTTGTTGTTTAAGGTGTGGTAAGTGGGTGTGTTGTTTGCATACACTTTGTATGTACATATCTCTCTACACATACTCGCACACACACAACTAAGCACTTCACAGTGTTTGTGTGTGTGTGTGTGACGGTGCTGATTTTTTTTGCATGTATGTACGAGTACACTATGCCCGTTGAAGTTGTTTTGGCAAGAGTTTTTGTAAACATTGAGCTTCCATGGACTGCGCTAGCTGTTTGGATTTGCGCTACAACTCGAAAAGTTAGACGATGTGTGCTGGTTGGGCGAAGTTGCTGGCAATAATTGCAGTTTAAGGGATTCGTTGTTTAAATTTTGCACAAGAGTATAAGTTCTCCTTTATTTACATATTCGCATTTAATAGGTTGAATTTAATCAAGAGACTTTTTAGATTGAAACCTAATTGGTTAGAATTTGAGATTTATTGGAATTAGCCTGGATTTTTTCCGAATAATATCTTTTTATATTTCCGCCATGAAAGGACTTCTCCAAGAAAACGATTTGCTCCTTGTCATAAGCTCATCAGAAGTGAAAAAGAAATGAGAATCAAGGTGCTGAATCCTTTTGGGCCAGATTTTATGTGTACCCTGAAATAACTCCATTAATACATATAACAGACATTGGTTGCCCATTCAACGCATCCAGATGGAATATATGCCGTTTTGTGGCAAAATAATTTAGGCCCAAGGCAGCCAAGAAGTTCAAAAGGGCATTAGCCGACTATGTTCCTCTTTGATTTCCTGGAATTGGCATCATATTCGACTAGAAATTGCAATCGTGCATCTCTATGCCCCATTCACACAACCCGGCAGAAACCGCTTAACCAAATGACCAATTTATTTACTTTGGGACTTTTAAGTCAGCAATTTCCTGTAAGAAAGCCTGGGACGATTGCTAAATTTACTCTAATTTATATCCCCTAAGTAATCATTTTGTCTGGCGTAGCCCTGGTGAGCATCGCCAATTCAGTTCTCTCATTGATATTTTTCCACCAGCAGAGCTCTTTTGTGATTTGAACCTATTGCTATGTAGGCGTCAGACCATAGTGCGATTGTGGCCGTTCCATCTCCGGTCGATCTGTTTGGTACATATATTGTTACTCTCAATTCCCTTGTGAGTTGGGGCCCATAGTAGATGGATGTTACTTCGAAAGACAAAAGTGTTTTGATTACCTCCAGCGCTACCGGCGGACAGAGCTTATTTCTACCAAACGCTCAGATAAGTTACGAGGATTTTAACAAGAGGTGATCGGTAAGGTTTATTTCTTAATTATTGCTTTTTTCCTTTCGTCAGCCTGTACTTAATATGAGCAACTACCTACTTCGGGTTGTAATCTGATTTTTCCAATAGGCACAAACTGCAATTAAGGCTTGGTGGAAATGAACCATAAGTAAAAAAGATTTTTTTTTTTTGAATTTAATTTGAAAACTGACCGAAGAGAAAAAATAATTTTACATTTAAGTAGATGAGTAAAACAACCCATCTGTAAACTGGAAAAGCGCAATAATTAAACGAAATCAGTGCAGCTGTTTTTCATTCTCAACATTAACATGAATGGTATTACCCAACTCCGCTGTTCTCACATATCGTCTCTATTGTCTATTTTTCGTTGTTTATCCTAGTTGATTGGCTTTTTTGCGATGCTTACAGGATTCTTTGTTTACTTGACTTTCGTTCATCGCCTTAAGTATTTTACTATTTCACATGGATGGCAGCACTACGCGGGCGAGAAGAGTTCACAAGAAAAACGGAAATATGATGTGCCATTTATTTGAAATATAGACTGCAATAGCACACATACATACATGTATGTAAATAAATATGAGTGAATAAATCAACACACACACACACACATATTCTGATATTCTGTGTATCTCGAATGCACACACTGATATGTTTGAGTGTATGTATTCACATCAAAAGCATTTGAAAGCAATTGCTGAATCTAACGAAACGCTGGGCTGTAGTAACTCAGCGTAGGCTAAAATTGTGGCATTGTTCTTGACTAAGAATATGCCTTAACCGTTTCGGGACGGGAACTTTTGTGACGTACAATCTCAAGGAAAAGTGTTTATTTCGTCTCCTATGGCTATTTTAAGAAAAGTAATTTGATAATATATTTTTAGCGCATCCCTAAAAGGAGATATTGTCCTGGGATAAAAACATCCCAAATCCATCTGTATTCAAAAATATTAATAAAAATTCTAGACTTAAATTCACTCGATTTCATTTTATTTTGTCGTTTATATATTCAATTTTATCTTATAAGACATTATATTTATATCTGATGGCAAGGAGTAAAACATTTTTTACAAAATGCCAAGTTGCAAGCAATGCAAATCTGATTCGTACGGCTCTCTTTGCCCTTTTTAGCACAATTTACG
The DNA here is from genome assembly GCF_001687245.7 of Rhagoletis zephyria. Classification (NCBI taxonomy): domain Eukaryota; kingdom Metazoa; phylum Arthropoda; class Insecta; order Diptera; family Tephritidae; genus Rhagoletis; species Rhagoletis zephyria. The sequence goes on from NW_016157491.1 coordinate 117,835, forward strand.
CATCGTTGTCTCTTCTTCGTTCTTTGTGGCAAATGATCTCCCAGATTTTGTTTAATTTTTTTCTTCATTGCGGAGACCGGTCCTGTTCGAACTTTGCGCTGAATTTTCGCATTCTTTTTCCCTTCGTCGATGAGGCATTCGGATAGCTCTACCAAGAATCCCAAGAACGGTTCTCTTTTCTGACGTGGATGGTTTGTTTCCGCATGGGTAATCCAAGCATTTACGGCGCATGTCATCATAAGTCGAAAGAAAACTTTTCGCCACCATTTAGCAGACTTTCGGTCTAGTTCATACAGGGTAACCATTTTGTCGGCCAAATCTACGCCACCCATAATGTTTCGGTATGTTTTCACTAAATCTGGACAAGTCACATCAACTCTGGTGCCATCTTTTTGTTTTCTTTGAACGGTGCCCACTGTAGCCTCATGGCAATTGCTTAGAAGCATTACCTGTTTAGTATCTTGCCAAACCACTGCCAAAGTACCAGATGAATTACACTTGAAAACATATTCTCCTCTGTTTAGTTTTTCAGTAACTTTAGGTAAATTTTTTCTATTAGATATACAGGTACCTAAAGCTGGAAAAGGAATATTATTTATCAATTTTGTTGACGTGAAAAAACGGTCAAAACACAATGTAGTGTCAGGATGTCTGATGGTCGATGCCAATTTCATAACAACGCGTTCGCCTAATGTGGATGATGTATGCGAATTGTCTTCTTTTCCGGAATATATATTAAAATCGTAAGTATAGCCAGTCATACTGTCGCATCTCATCCATAATTTTATTCCTCTCTTCACTGGCTTCAATNCAGATTTGGGATGATTTCTTCCCACGGAACTTACCTTGACTTCTTATAAGGAAAATAAGTTATTCTTTATTCTAAACTTTTTATTTCAATAGATTAGCACTTTTTGCACAAAATGTAACTATAATTCAATTAAAAATCACTTATTTTCTAAGCTTTTTCCAAACAAATACCATCTACGCAACAACGTGTCTAAGAAAATGACATTTAATAAAAAACTGATGACTCCAACCAACAGCTGATATTTTTGTTTTTGTAGAGAAGAGTATAATGTATGATTTGGGACTGTTTTGAACCGAATCGCTTCCATATTGTGACAGATACGATTTTTTGAATTTCTTCGGGATAAAAACATCCCTATCGTCCCGAAACGGTTAACAATGTTTACCCACACGTTTATGAATACGCAATGCAACCAAAAATTTGGCTAAGATGGCTTAGATGCCATTACAAAAATTAGGGAGTATATTGTAGTTGAATTACACACATAGATGGACGTATAGGTCGCTCTGCCAAATTCAGTTACAAAAGCTGAGTAAGTTTCCTTTGTAATTGCAGAAGGTAAATGCTTAACTTACTCCAACAGCAAGGATGTTGAGCTCATTAGATTGTGGTTTTAAAGTTTGCCTCCGCTTTGTTTTGTCACTATTAATAGAACCTTATGCTGGCAAATGTGTATGTATTTATAAAAGTGCATCGCAAAGTTAAACTATGAGAACTGCTCGAGTGAATTTACATAAATACTTCATACATACAGATGTTAATGGTTATCTACTTGGGGTTAAACCATAATGAATGTACATAAATAGATTTAGAAACGCAGTTACGTTAGTTTAGATTGTGTTTACCAGTTAGCTCGTTAGCTTAGATCGTTTACCAGTTAGTTCGCCTAAAAAAGCGCAATTGTTAGTTTTTTGTACCAAGCTCAGGTCTCTGACAGGACGTAAAAGAAAATTCGTTCTGCTGACATGTGTTGCTGGAGTTGGATGTGGTCCATGTCCATATCCTTAAGAGCGTGAATTTTGTTGCTATAGAAACTGGCTCAGATTTGACGTGTTTACCTCTCAATTTGTCTCTGCAGAATTTTTTTTTTACCAACTCGAAGACCGAAAAGAATTACGAGAAAAACTGCCGGGCTGCCCTCGAAGGAAGCAGGCCCAGTAATCCTACTTCAAGTCGGGTATAATCGGTGGCCTATCTCATCTTGCACAGTAATCGAGAAATTATACTATAATACCCGACTATGCTACTCTAAGGCGGAGGTTTCGGAAAGATCGAAACCCAATTGCAGCCTAAGGCAATACTGTAAAAAGTATTACTTTTATTTTTTTCGTAGTCTGGATCGCCCATCTATTATGTTGCGCACGACGAAGGTAAATAGCCCGACTACTGAAATTACCAAACCGCCATTACTTGCCCTCCCCTCTTTTTGGGTAGTGCTGGGTTGATAGTGGTAGCCGATAAAAGTGGAAAAATCACTCCGCCTGATCCATGTCTCTGTGCCCATCGTCAAAATCTATGCCACCAATTAAGCAGAAATCGTTTTACGGCACAGCATGGCCGTAAAAATGTTAAAAAAAAAATATATTTAAAGGAAAGCTGGAAGTCCTTAACGTCCTAAGTTCGAGTGATCCCGCGGCTGTGTTCCCAGTAGGCATACTGATGCCACTCAGCTCCCTTTTTTTCGATGTCTTCACTTTTAATTAATCAATATGTTTATGAATAAGGGATGCCCCCCTCATCACGGGCTGTAAAACCAAAATTTATGACATCTCGCTGATAAAAGTAAACCCAGCCACATATTGGTGAAGACTCATTCCGATTTTAGAACTGAGTTTGACATTGCTTTTCGCGACACCCTTTTTAATATGGTTTTCGAAATAAATGGATATACCCCCGGAAATGTTTATCGCACATTTTTGTTAAAGCAGAATTTCAGTGACTAAATTAACGATTACACTGAGGCCAACTAAATGCAGGGTAGGATTAAAATATTCCGTTACGTTGTAGTTAAACTACAATTTTAGCAAAGCGAAAGCAAAGCTCTAAAATGTAAACAAACACACGAATTCCGCACTCAACGCTTAACTACACTTTTAACGATCTCGAGTTCAAAATATGAACAATTTCACCTCGATTTATTGAAATTCCTGGCGTGCACTGCAAGTGCGCTCCTTCTACCCACATTCCGCCTTTTCGTTGCATTACATTGCCTCGAGTTGCATATGATATACTTCGTACAAAACTCATGTGCATTCATACATACTTGCCTTGCACTCATAACTGTCGAAAATGTTGCCAGCTTTTTTGGCAGATTAACAGAGCGAAGAATGAAAAAAGACGCAAAAAAAAACCCATTGCCATTTTGAAACAGTCAAGTGGTAGAGCGAATGGGCTAAACTAGTTAGGGCCATGAAAGGGGAAAGGCGAAAGTCTTTAGGGAAAACATGGTTGCATTTCTTACTCGCAAATTGGGGAATAAGCAACATCAACTACACCGGAATTAAATCGAGTCAAAATGAGAAATAAAGTGTAGCAGCGCAAAAGAAGTGGCGTGGCATGCGCTTCATGTATCTGCGATTAATTTTTGCGAGAAAATAAAAAATTTTGAGTTGAAAATTTAATATAACTGAATGCAATAAGTTCGTTTTGAGAAATAAAAAGTGAAATATTCTAAATAGTTTCAGGGGAGTTTTTGAAGACGGGCGGCAAACAGATGTCCGCTAAAGTGTTGCAAATTTAATTATTCGCCGTTTTGGAGAATAAAGCAGGCAAGTCAATATCGAGTTTTTTTTTTAAATTAAGTAAACGAAAATATAATAGAATTTCTAGAACGAAATAAAGACTGTTGCTCTACAATTACTCTATCAGCAGACCAGGCGATATTTATTATATTTATTTATTATAATATTTATTCCTAAAATGCGGGAAAATTGTCTTCATTAGGTTACTTTGGTTAAGAGTGATGGCCCTTGTCAAAGAGCTCACTTAGCTAAATGCTAAGTTCAAGCCAGGTGCTGAGAACGAAGTTTCGCATGTGGCAGATGTTAGTCTCAAAAAGCTCCCCGGACTAATCAGATAGTGTGAATCTAAGCGTCTAAGCCGCAATCTAGAAAAGGCTGGGCAGTCTAAGCGTAAGTGTTGAAATTATTCAACCTCCTCGCACCGAAAGGGCCTTTGAGATGCCCATAGATCTGTATACTTATAAGGAACAATACTTAAAAAATTTAGAGATTTTATGGCTTTCGGTATTGAATAAAATACTTTAGGTGAAATATCTTGGACTTGTTGGGGTTCAGCCCCAAACTCAATTGGAAGGAATGCCTCGGTGGGCTACTGTGCAGCCAAAAGTATGCTAGGCTTAAGATGGGATTGTACTAACTGAACTACTGAACTAACGTGGCGATAGTCCGACACAGCCTATCAAATGGAGTGATTGTCTCGTGGCTACTTCTTACTGCTGTTGGCGCTCGGGAAAAGGGGGCGAAAAGTGTCATCCTTGCTAGACTCCTACCCGATATTAAAGTGGTGCCGACCAATGTTCTGACCAGCTTCAAACCCCGATAAAAGGAGAAAATGGTGGTGCTTCGATAAATAGCTATATTTAGAGACGAATTTCACTGAAAAAATTAATTTGAAAAAATTAATCTTCAAGCGGCTATAAACATTCTCTCAGCAAGCCAGGCGGAAATTCAGGCTCCCTTTCTGTTTGATTAGATCCTTATTAAGAAAGGATTGTACGAGAAAGTTGAAAATTACGGAAATTTACTACTCGAATGGTAAGCAGAAGGCAGCTAAACGGGACAATAAAGGATTACCAAACAGATCTGGAATACCTATGACCCACTTAAAAGCAAGGAAAATACGTAAAAACTGACGGCTATTTCAACAGATTTTGCCGGAGTGGCAAGAATCCAGACGGGAAGAGTAATGCTTAGGGCACTAGGCCAACCATTCCTGCAGAATATTTAATTACAATTTAAGTACAATGATATATTTACTCTCTAGTTTATTGCAGCAGCCCAAAGACTGCTGAAAGTAAAAACACTGTGGAATTAAATTCTCTAATTTTAGTTAATTGCTAGTTTCTCAACAAATTCATCGTAAAAGACTAATCTCTAACCTTTTTTTGCTCATAAAAATATGTGTTTCTGACGTGGATGTTGTGGCTTCTAACGATGTGTTGAGGTAGCGAGGCATATACGTATGTAAATATGTATGTCACAGACTATGACTTTTTACCTTCGGCGTGCTCTACTTGCGTGCTACACTTGGCCAAAAGCAAGAGATTTACCATCAAGTCAAGAAAAACTTATGGACCTGAGAGTAAACATCTGCTTATCAAAAACATATTTTTGCAAAGGAATGCGCGCTGCAGCTCAACATAACAACAACAATACCGAATGCACCTTTACTTACTCGAATCCTATCTTCTCGCCGCCCTCGACACTCAGCCAAGCGAACAGAGCGTACTACGAATGGATTCTAAAGTAAATGTTCTACAACATTTTTGTGTGTCTGTTTGTTAGAAGGGAATTTTTACTACAGAGACACATAATTTAAATGCCAGCTTCTTCTTGTTTTTGCAGCTTGTTTTGCTTTTGTTGTGTTTTCTGTATTTATTTGGAATGTGCCTTTGATGGCATGCCATTAGCTTAGCTGTCTTTGATGGCAACGCCATTACAGCATAGTTTAGCCTGGGTTGAGTCAACAACTTAAATCAAAACGAGTTGGACTTGGTGCGTGAGCTGTGAGTTGAGAGCTGGTGGGGAGCAGGAGCTGAGTGGAGCAGGAATTGTCACAAGCGGCCGCCTGCTGTGTGGTGGCATTTGTTGACATAAACTTATTTATTTGTACACGTTTAGTTTGTGTGTTGGTGTGTGCGCTTGTATGTACATATGTGTGCGAGTGTTTATTGTTTTTCAAAATATTTCACATTTTTGCCTTACAAATTTGTTGCCCTTTACCTCCAGCGGACTGTATGTTTACTTCTAAGCCACCACAGCACATTTTCACTTTGTACCAAATTTTGTGGCATGCCCGCATTTTTGCCTTTTTCATAAGTAAAACACAAAATATGGTTAACATTTTGACAAAGTAACTGGAATGAACAATAAATGTGATTCGAAGTACCAAACACATATTTAATTCTTATGCAAATACACATGTTCATATGAGCTTTGTTATGATTTACAACGTAAAAGGGCAATTTTTCCAATGTCTTTGATTCAGGCTTGACATTCTCTGATTTTAGAGAACAGATCTCATTTGGTAATCCTGACAAAGATATCTCTTAAACTCGGCTTTAAGGCTTGAGCTATATTATGTATTCGTTCACTGCTCGCGCAGTGGTTCATTAGTATTCAGGCAGAAGGAGGTAACTACCTATCGCGGGCTAATCTGGGACTTAACTATCATCACTGATGTGAATTTCAACATTTAAATTCAGTAAAAAAAATCGTCTAACAAACGATATACAAGGTATGCATTAACATCATCGTTGACAGTCTTTAGCAGCGCAAAAAAAAATAATAAAAAACAACCGAATTTTTTTAGCAACTTGAAACTTGCACTTTATTATATTAAAATTTAATGGGCCACTAAACTGCATACCACATTTTTTGTAAGACTGAATAAACACACGGAATTTTTGGCGAAAGTTTGTCGAATTTTTATATTTCTTGCACAAAGTTTGGAATTTGGATGTAACGGGTGATTTTTTAAGAGCTTGATAGCTTTTTTTTAAAAAAAAACGCATAAAATTCTTCGGTTCTTTATTTGAAACGTTAGATTGGTCCATGACATTTACTTTTTGAAGATAATTTCATTTAAATGTTGACCGCGGCTGCGTCTTAGGTGGTCCATTCGGAAAGTCCAATTTTGGGCAACTTTTTCGAGCATTTCGGCCGGAATAGCCCGAATTTCTTCGGAAATGTTGTCTTCCAAAGCTGGAATAGTTGCTGGCTTATTTCTGTAGACTTTAGACTTGACGTAGCCCCACAAAAAATAGTCTAAAGGCGTCAAATCGCATGATCTTGGTGGCCAACTTACCGGTCCATTTCTTGAGATGAATTGTTCTCCGAAGTTTTCCCTCAAAATGGCCATAGAATCGCGAGCTGTGTGGCATGTAGCGCCATCTTGTTGAAACCACATGTCAACCAAGTTCAGTTCTTCCATTTTTGGCAACAAAAAGTTTGTTAGCATCGAACGATAGCGATCGCCATTCACCGTAACGTTGCGTCCAACAGCATCTTTGAAAAAATACGGTCCAATGATTCCACCAGCGTACAAACCACACCAAACAGTGCATTTTTCGGGATGCATGGGCAGTTCTTGAACGGCTTCTGGTTGCTCTTCACTCCAAATGCGGCAATTTTGCTTATTTACGAAGCCATTCAACCAGAAATGAGCCTCATCGCTGAACAAAAATAAAGCGCGAAACACATTTCGAACCGAACACTGATTTTGGTAATAAAATTCAATGATTTGCAAGCGTTGCTCGTTAGTAAGTCTATTCATGATGAAATTTCAAAGCATACTGAGCATCTTTCTCTTTGACACCATGTCTGAAATCCCACGTGATCTGTCAAATACTAATGCATGAAAATCCTAACCTCAAAAAAATCACCCGTTATATGTTTTTTGTTAGATAGTGAGCTAGGCTTTTATAAAAAAATATTAAACATTAAATAAGAAAAATAAAAATTACAACAAGTAATTTAAAACAATTTTTTAAATAAAAGCTTTTATTACGGGTTGACAAAAAAAATCGACTCCCGCGCCACCTAACGGCAAAATTTTTGGGTTATTTCTTTCCATTTAACAACAAGCAAATCGGACAACAAATACGGGTTTTCCAAATATATCGACTTCTGCGCCTATCGGGTAAATTTTATTATGCAGTTATTCTTTTTCACTTAGGTTTCCGGAAGCTGGTTATAAATTGAACAAATAAGAAAAAATATTAAAAATAGAAAATGTTTTTTGATTACTATCGCAGTTCATTTTTTTCATATATATTTGTTGTATCTCTTTCGAAAACTTGAAACTATTCTTAACAAGTCAACATGCAAGTATAATATGGCAATGCCAAATAAACTGTGCTACTATATTCTGGATCTCAATTTTCAGCAAAGGTGCAAAAAAGTTTTAAAGTTTTATTTCGCAAATCGACATACAAAAGCCAGCGAAGTCAGTTGAAACTTCAAATATCGAGAAAACATTGAAAAGTTAAGACACGAATGCCATTGCAATGCGATTCCGGTTCATTAAAGTGGAGAAAAAGGTGACGTGAGAGGAAAGGCGTTTGAGAGCTTGCAGCAGCAAGCGCAAAGTAGCTCAATTTACATCAAAGCTGCTGGTTGGAGCTGGTCCGAGCGGAGTGCCGCCGCCGTATGTACACTTCAGCTTCAGAAAAAGTAAACGACGCAACTTCTTCTTCTGTTGTTGTTGTTTGTTAGCCTTTGTTGCAGCAATAAATTCAACTGTCAATCAGCTAGTTGTTAGTCGGAGTGCAGCTCAAGTAACTGAAGCTGTCAATGCAATTGTCAATGTTGTTGTCCATGGACGCTGCTTTGCCACACGGAATTCATTAATTGCAAAACTTTGCCAAAGAGGAAAACAATGCGTGAGTAAGAAAAAATGTGAAAATAAATTTCAAAGAACAACAAATAACAAATAAGAAACAACAAAGCAACAAATGAAGAAAAATGCAAACAAACTTAGCAACTTTACGCCAAGACAAGACAAAAGACAGCAGAGCAGAGAGAAAATAACAAACGAAATTAATGTTGAAGGTTGCAACCAGAAGAACAAGAGAAGCACATAGAAGAAAGAAGAAAAGTCGAGTAAGTGAAAAATAAATAAAGTTAATAAAAAAGAAATTAGATACATATGTACATATGTACGTATTTAATGTTAGCACTCTCATCTGAGTCGGAACAGAAGTGAAGGCAACAACAATGACTTGACAATTCGCTGCAATAGATCGCCTTATGGTGGTACTTTGCTGTGAAAATTTGAAATGGGAGATGACAAAGCGGCCGACAGCAGCAATAATAATGCCACCAAAGATGAGAAATCAAGGCAAGTGACAGATAGAGGGGGACAGCTGTATTGGAATGAGTGAGATAGAATGGAGAAAGGAGAGGAGGAGGATGTCTGCTGCTTGAAGTGAAGCGTAATGTGTTGGCAGATGGATATTTTCAGGAACTTGTTCGCAATTTTGCAATTTAACGTCAGAAGGCAATTTAATTAACAAACAAAGACACACAGTGAAGCCATAGACAGAACAGTGGAATATTACGTGAATATGAGAAGCATAGAACAAAATCAAATAAAAAATACATCTAAATATATCACCGTTCTATAAATGAACTAATTTACTATGGACCTATAGAATTTGTCTCGATTTTAAAATTTTAGCAAAAGTCATTAAAAACAATTTATGAGGTTTGAAATGAAAACGTAAGGGCGCATGCAATAGATTTAAAGTGATATACATACATACAAAGTAATTTTTTATTACTTATTTTAACAGGACCAAATTCCTTGCAATTTTGTGTGCTGGGTATGAGCTACTTCGGCCGTTGGAATTAAAGCGACTTTTTAACCATTCCCTTTCATATTCAAACATTCTGAGTATGGAGTCCTGCGCAATCAATTTTATTATTACGAAGTGCAAGTTTTAAGTAGCTGGGGCTCACTATTGATTTTTGGAATTTTTTTTTTTATGGAAGGTGTTGCTCATTTTGTCCATACAAATACTATTTTCAAATACATATATTTTTCATGGAAGAAAATGCGTGAACGAAAAATTGCCAAAAATCAATGGTAAGGCCTAGCTACTTCAAACTAGTACAAAATTTTAATAGCCTACAAAATTGCATACTCAAAAAAATTCTAAAAAATCTGATAACAAAGTTTAATATGTCGTCGAATTTTCATAAATATTCTACAAACTTACAAATTTGGGCTGATAATGTTTTGTTTAGATGGTAAGCTATTTTTTCATAAAAAAAAGTAATAAACATTTTTTAAACAAAGAAAAATAGCCTAAAATGTACTTAGGCCATTTTTTCCACATTTTATTTATTTTGCTTTATTCTCTGCCGATGTGTAAATCAGTTAAATGTTTCCATCGCCAAAATTCACGCCTCCTTAATATTTGTTAGAAAATGAACGATAAAATTAAACGAAAGCATTAGAATTTCAGGTAAAAAAGACCTACATAGATACAAAGTCGAATTAGGCCTAATTTTAATCTGAAATTCTTCACTGATAGCCATCGTAATTGTTGGAGCCGTAACAAGTATCTTTTCCCAATATATTTTGAAAAAAAAAATAACACCAACTGCTATTCAAAACAGCAGAGATGCCTTATCCAAATTTCTTTAATATTTGCTCAAATTCATTTACGATGCGTCTTCATGCCACTCTGCCAAAAAATTATATTAAACAAAAAAAAAAGGAACACGGCATTGAGTACGCTCCAAAAGGCACAGAAATAATGAGCTTAACTCAGCGCAAATATTAAATCTCAAATTCAAAAATCAATTCTGATTGAATTGAACAGCAAGCAGAATGAAGCTGAAAGCATTTCGCTCCAAATGAAGCAGCAACAATGCACGCCAGCCTGTTAAAGGAAAGCTGATTATTTGACAACAATTTTTTCGATTGCTATGAATTCACGAGTATTTCGTTTTTTTTCATATTTTTGTATTGTTTCATAATTTTCCGTATTCACAATTTCTCTTTGACACTTGGACGCTGTAATGTGATATTCGTTTGCGCGCAAAATGTGAAAAAATCTCATCAACAAAAGCCGCTCAAAGCAAAGGTAATCGAATACAAAAATGTACGTTTGTATGGCAAAGGGAAAAAACATAAGCAAAGAGAATAAATAAAAGTGTACGCTTCGAATTCGATAACTTTGTGTTATCAATAAAACAGTTTTACCGCTAATAAGTATAGTCGCTTTCACACATTTCCTTAACTTTTTTCTACTCTAAATTTTTAACTTTTTATACAAAACCATTTGCTTAAAAGCATTTCTCATTAGATTTCCTTATTTCTCACTCAGCAGACCATTTTCACTTTTATGTGAATTAAATTTTTTGACCGGCGGCAGTGGGAAGTATCCATCCAGCTTTATTCGGCATTAAACGAGCAAACGTTTTTTTTTTTTGTTTTTATTCGTAGCAATTTATGAAAGTACCTTTTTGCGGACGATGTCCCTTTGGGGGCGCAAATCGAAGAAATGATGATTTATTGCTTGGGTGTTAATTTGACACGCGCGTTTATAGCCGGCGCATATTGCTGAGGACATTTGCCGAACTATTTACATAATTAAGCTCAGGTATGGAGCGGAGCACTTAATGACCAATAAGCACGTGCGAGTTGTTTATACTACTCTTATCAATTATGGTAAAAAAAAATTCAATATGATCGGCATAGTCCCAAGGTGAAACCCGCTGCATGAAAGTAGGGACATTTATTGATAAGTATTTTGTTTGGGTCAGCAATCGACGAAGAGCCAAAGTATCTACTAGATTCAATTCACTAAAGGAACGGTCACATTCCTTTTCCTTGCCTCGAATGCTTTCAAGTTATCCTGATGAAATTCTTAAAAAATCATTTCAAAATACATTATAGCTACCGCCTACCCTGTCAGCAGCATCGACAATCAAAATGCATTTTACACATATAATTCCTACGCCAGTACTGGCAACCTTGGAAAGGCAAGCGAAATGTAAAATAAGTGGAAGAGCATAAGAACTAATACTTTCGCATATATGTATATACACAATGTTTGTATGGCATTTAAAAGAAATGCAATTCGAAGACAGAAACTTCACACACACACACACGCGCAAACTGTTCGATCGCATCCACACTTATCTGCCTTTTCCTTTTTTGCCGGGCGCGTAATTGAAAAAATGATAAATTCATAGCTGTGGTTACATATGGGAGCAGTTTTCGCAATACAAACACACGCCACACACACACACGTACTATTTGCGCCATAAATATTGCATGTCTGTAGAGATGTACAATGTATGTAAGTGGCTTTGGCAGCGTACGCACGGGCGTATGAGTAACATTAATTTCAATAACAAATTTCTTGGTACTAGCGCACTGGGGGTACAACTAAGCAACTGAGCGAAGCAGAAGAAGAAGAATTTTAAAAGTGAATGTGCCTTTTAATAAATACACCGCCACAGCATGAAGCCCTGAATTTATGTACAGATGTTTGCATATTTTTTTAGCTGGAGACTGCCGTTAGAGACACTTGTTAACACTCACACCGCCGCGGCATGTCTCCGCACTCCAACATATCTAAATATTTTCCCGCCCTTCTGCATTCCTTTGAGCGCGATGGCGTCGGCGTTTCAAATTTCTCAAAGCATTGAAGATGACGCAGTGAAACGGAAAACATCTGCTACTGCTGTGGTTGAAAAAAAAATGGAAAAAATAATAAAAAAAAAATGCGAGTGAAAAAATTATGGCACAGAAAAGCACCGCGCAACGTCACAGCTGGGCGCATGGCCTTGGCTCACTTTACAACAATGAGAGCACAACCGTGGGTTCGTCACGTGGAAATGAAGAAAGGAAAAAAAACTAAGCAACGCTTAGATAGGGTCTGTCGTTCCCCCATTGCCATCAGCGATGAATTAGTGGTCAAAAAATTGGAAGCAGAGTGAAGAATTAGACAGTAGTAAATAGACTTTAGTTCTGCAGAATGGAAGTAAATAGGTAAACAATCGAAATACAAAAGGCGCCAGTGAACACCAACAAAGCAGCGAGATTTTCCGCACGCGCAAACACTGTGCCATCATGCCAGAGCTTGCTCACACACACACACACACACACGGCGCGAATTTGGAAATTACAATAAAAAGTATTTCTGAAAAAATGAACACTTAAACGAAATATGTATAGCGCACAAACAATTGAATGTGGGAAACCTATGCCTATGCGGCAAGTGTGTTTGTATAGCGCAGATGGCAGTGCTCCCAGCAGCGTCGCACAAGGCTATCGAACTGGCGCCTCTATCTGTCCTGCAATCCACTAGCCACCGGCATTCGCGAGAAGTTGACGATTTTGACGATTCCATTGTAGTGGATCTCTGAACTGGCGGTGGTAACACAACGAAAACAGCTGCCACGGCCATGGCAGCAACAGCCATCATCGCCTCTTTTGTTTCGCATTTCATGCTTGTGTAGCTGCTGTGCAAACATTTCGTTGCGATTTCATACTCGTATTGTTTGTTGCTCCGCCACACCGCACCGATTGCAATCAAATTGAAGGATAATATTTTTCTAAATCATACAATAAGCGATTTGCATACATACATTCATTCATAAATATTTTACATAAGTATGTATGTATGTATGTATGTGTAGGTATGCACTCAACACAAAGCATCTAAAAGATATTTTCTTCATTAAAGCAAAAATCAATGCAATCCGCTGATTGACTACACTCGTAGCTGAACCGTTAAGCATTTGCAATGATTTGGAAATAAATAGAAGAAAAATATTCCTGCAAACAGAAGTTGAGATAGAAAATGAATTTAAGTTTTTAAGTGAGCAGTAATCCACACGAAAGTATCAATCCTGCGATTTGCGATTTCATCTTAAAATCTTACAATACGGGTGTCAAACGCAGAAAGTTCAAGGAATTTTTTTTCAAAATAGGTTTTGAAGAGGTTGCTAATCGGTCAAAGGTCAAATCAAATTTAGCAAACGATTATAATCTAATCTTAAAATAGCCTATAAGAGGGTTGCCACCTTTCCAAATTTTAAATTAATTTTTTTTCTCATGCCCGGTTGCACTAACCAATTATAAATTTATCAGCCTGTTAAGATTCAAAATAGCACTACTTTGTTCAGAAAATTTGTCATTTTATAAAACAAATATCCAATAACAGGATATCGATATTAAAGAAAAAACTTTGGCATATGCTTTTATTCCGGCATATTTTCTCATACACCTGATTGTCACATATTAAAATAATAAAAAAGAATATATATATATGTATATAAAATATACGGCTAATTTGGTAAAAATTTTACACATGTATCGGCTATGTAATTCTGGAATATAATTTTAAGTCAAAATATAGGGATATACTGTGCATTTTTTAACGCTGAAAGGCTGACTGTATTAAGATAGAAGATGATTAAGGGCAACTGGATGATCAGCATAATTAAGTAGGATCCTGTGTAGCCTGGGTGTTTAAAAATATTAAACGAAATTTATACTTTGTTATTGCTTAGTGATTTTGAAAAGTTAAATCCTGCGTGATTTAATGAAGTATAAAAAGAAAATTCCCTAAACCACCCTATTTCCAACTCACCCCATTTTCTTCTTGCCAAAATGCTATGCTGCCCGAGAGGAGACAGAGAAATATTTATGTAAATCGAATTAGAGGCGTATGATTCCCAAGGACAATATGAAAGGAGGTTTGGTTCTCTCACTATAACATTTGTGTTTAGAGTGAGAAGAGCAAAATGGAGTTTCAACAAGAAAAAACTTAAAAGTTTCTAGGCAATAAATAAAAGAAATAGGATCTGAGAAAAGTGATTTAGATGGCATAGCAGCTCTAACGGAAAATTCAGTTAATTTAGAAGCCAATAATCTCGAAAACTTTACCAGAAGTCAGTGAAAAATATGACTCGTGGAAATGAGAATATCATCGTTAATGGTGGTGCATATACATTTTACTGAAATCATTGCGAAAAATCTTGCTTCTGTTACGTTTGAAAGCATAACTTTAAATCGTTTATTATAAAATATCTAATTTGTTTCCTCCGATTTAATAATAAATGCATGTATACCAACTTGTATTCAAGCACATACATAGTCAAAATATATATATATGTATAGGCACAAATAGGTAGATATGTATGTATGTATGTACGTGCTTCTATAGTATTTTTAATTTGTTTGCTGAATTTTTAAATGATGAAAACCAAACTCCATTGGCTTAAGCGACCACCAGTGAGTTGTTGCAGCAGGCAACAACAACAACGGCAAAGGCAAAGGCAGGCAGCAGGCAACAGAAGCTATCCGCAATTTGTGGCAGCCAGAAACGAGCGGCCATCAGCTATCAGCTCACAGCTGTCAGTTGCTGCGGGGAAGATTAAAATGTCATACTCGCGCGCTTTCACAGACTTACTGCGCCACTTGTGGCTTTTAGTTATTTTGCCCATTGCCATTTTCCATTTTCCATTTTTTTCCTTTTCATGTTTTCCGTTGTTGTTTTTGATGCTTTAATTTCTCTGCATTTGCTTTCCACTTCTTTGCAATCGCTACCACTGTGGGTGTAGCATTTAAATGCGTTGTGGCCATATTTTTCTTCCATTATTTTTTGCAATCCAATTCGCGTTTGTGTTTATTGTTGTCCTTAATTGTATACTACCACGAATGTAGCGAATTTTTGTGAGCGTGTTTTTTTTTAGAACTATTTTTGCTCGCCGTTTCTCTGTCTCTGCCGCCTTAGGCGGTTTATAATGTAGTCATTTGCGTTTATTATTATTGTTTTTGTATTTATGTCATTCCACGAATGCTGCGGGCGCAATTCGTCCTTCTTTCCCATTCTCATTTTTCCTAGCTTGTATTTTTACCACGTAGAAATGGCAAGTTGAAAGAAAATTATTTTCCCACAAAGCAAAATCAACAGACAATTCTTTGTTGGAAGAATTGTAATTCCTTTGTTTTTGTTTAAAAGCTGCCTAAAATTGGATACTTCATTGAATTTGAAGCATTGAGCTTAGTTCTTTAGTTATAAATAGAAAATATTATCGAGGTACTCGTCAGATTCAAAGCAGGCTTTTTGTTCAAACTTCAATTACACTGTTCGGCAGTCGGCTGGGGTTCTTCATTTCCCCAGCCAAGTTTTTCTGAAAGTCTGGATTGTATATAGGTAAGTAGTATTTCAATTTTACCAGGTACCAATTTGAGTTTTTTTTATTTTTAACTGAACTTGATGGTCACAGATCAGCATTTGAAATAATTAAAAGTGATTTAAAATATTTATTCATACATACACACACATTCAATTTGTTATTTATCTACTTTTACTGAAAATAGTCGCTGGGCGAGCTTTGGTGTAAAAGCCATGGAAAATTCCAAAGTTTGACGACCTTTCCGGCTAAGAAAGCCATAAAGTAAAACTTAATTTTACAAAAACGAAGTCCTTGCGAAACACACATTTTTGAATGCAAAATTTTAGTGAAATGATTTAATCCGTTTTTATAGCGTTACCCTGGCTCAGTTACGGACTGTATACTGTAGCCGTCTCAACAGGTCCTTGTCCAGACTCGACCCCAATATCCCCAACAAGTGCCCGGCATGTGGAGACTTCCCGCTCGAAACCAACCACCTCTTCACATGCCAGCTCAATCAAACTCAGCTGACACCTTTCTCCCTTTGGTCCGACCCTATCGAAACAACCCTACCGTTAGTTGAGCTTGAACCGAAATAGACTGGACTTGGTAGTGCTGCTACAACAACAACTAAAATAATTTGATTAAAAGATATGTATATATCTCGATGTATAACCCGATAGTAAAGTGGTCTATTATCAGGCCTAAATCCGTAGCCCATTTTATGCTTCCATTCGCGTTTTGCTTCACAAAATATGTCCATTTTGATGTCCTCGAGCGGGCGGTGATTTTCCGCTCATTATTACCACAAAAAAAACTTTGAAATATAAACTTTTTAATTAAACTCAGAAAATTATTAAAAAACATTTGGTTGTTAGAGCTGCGTTAAGTTGGAAAAGAAAACAAAACATATCCAAGTTGAACAAACGCAAAAATATACATACATACATACATTTCAGTCGAAATTTCGCCAATCTCCGCGAACTTAATTTGCACAGAGTCCGCAATGATAGCCAAACCGAATGCGGGATTATCCACATAGCAAATTCAATTTGCAATAATAAAGAGTAAAAACTGTTTTGCACGCCAGCAGAATTCCCAACGGTAGCAAAAAAGTGGCAAAAAAGAACAACAAATATAGCGAAAATAGCCACGCTAACTTTTGCTTGTTTTTTTTTCCGAAAAAAACTTTTCAGCGAGCGCCGATAGGGTATCTGTGTGCTTGTGTGGACATGTGCTGGAAGAGATCTACAAATGTGCATATACGGTTTCTTGCGTTCACATCCGTTTGCTTGACCATATTGGCCGCGTGTTTATTAGACCAGTATGCAAATATAAAAAGACGCATCTTAAAATGGTTAAGCAGCCGCGAAGTGCTGTGTTTACGCTTAGCCGCGCTTTTTTCCACTACTCCAACTCAGTGCTTTGGTTGCCGTGGCAATGTGAATTTTCGGCGGCGGCAGCAGCAGCATCGAAAGGAGCGCACTTTATTGGATACGTAGTTGCAAATTTTTGTTGTTTTTGCCATTGAATGCACTAGTCTTCCATTCAACGGTCGACTCAAATTTCAAAGCGAAGCTGCGTCCTATTCTTATGTCTCTTTTTCGTTGTAAGTAGCTTTTCGTTATAAGATATCCTTCAAGCTTGCAGTTGGGTTTTCGTCACCTTTTGATTGTCTATTTCGAAGCAGGTTTTACATTCAATGAAAAATTTTCAAACTCGTATTCCAGTTGTCGACCTTTAAATACTTGTGGTCCAAGAAAAGAGCACTAATTTTAGTTTATTGTTTACAAACGCCGCATATTCAACCAGCAGATTGCACCTCCTCTTACCTAATTTGTTCGCTGCCTTGCAAATATGCATATCCTTGCTTAGTTTATTAGTGCTTTTGTTATTCTCCGCTTACCAACGATTGAATCTTAGTCACCTCTGCATCATTATTTTTAGCTTCTCGATTTCTTTTTTTCATATTATTTAGCATAAAAGAAGCGTCCGTCGCCTTTGCATTATCCTCCTTGTTTATATTTTCATAACAGCTCCTGCTCTTCATGCCGCTTCGCTGCTTTTGCATTGAGATGCACTTAATTTAAGCGCCTTAATATACTTCTAACTAGCTAAGCTCGCCTGCATCCAGCATTTGAACCAGCATTCTTGATAGTTTCTTAGCTTCTTTTATGTTGGCCATATTTTTGGTGGTGGCTCTAAGCATCGCTGCCTTCAGCCTTTGTGTTGTAGCTGCTCTTTGTTGTTAGCTGCCTTTTCTTAATTTTGTATTCAATTATTTTGGTCTGTTGTGGCTGCACTTTCATGAGTTTCTTCTTTGCTCTTCCACTTCTATGCTTTTCTGCTGCAATAATACAATTAGGGCTCTTTTAGTAAACACCCAAGAATGTGCCCTCAGTTTCGAGTATTAAGAAAATGCGAGCTAATCTGCATGTGTGTGGCTTATTATTACATATATCATTACGAGAGTTATACCACATAGGGGATCATACAAACATTTCATAAAGGTTTCTTTAAATATTACCCCTTTGTATGAATAAATTGCATTAACTGAAGGGAAAAATTAGTTTCGTAATAATTTTGTTAAACAAGCAAAAAGAAAAACTGTACAATAAATATTGGCATAAAAATTGTGTTCCGTGTCAAAGAGATTTTATCGTTAAAATGACAATTATGCGCTAAAAACAGTGACAAAGGCAAGTTTTTTTTTACCGATACTGGTTTCAACTAAATCGTGTGGCAAAATAAGAAGTATTATAAATAAGCTGCTTTGGGGCTAAAACTTAATTCCTATAAACAAAATGTATACTTTAACTCTAATATTTTGATTTACGAGTACGAAATGCTATAAACAAATCCCCTAGTTTAGGCATAAAGTAATTGAAATTTTGTTGACCTGAGTGACTTAAGACAAATCGATCGCACAAACACAGAGGAAAGCCTAACCACATTACTGACTTCTGGAGAAAGTCGTGGGTAGCCTTCATCCAAACGAAGAAAACACTTCTCAAACTAATTCAAAGATACACATATGCCAATATTTTTTCCATTTAAGAATACAAAAGTAGCAGCTGATAAAATCAGACATAAAAAAAAAATTAGTCGCAAATATACTCGTGCTTCCCAGATTGACTGTATGAAACAGGATACAAACCCCCGAGAGAAAGAGCGAGAGAAATGGCAGAGAGTATATAGCTAGTAGGTTTAGATGCCAAGCATAAGCAAAAATTCAATCCGAGAACAAATAGCTGAAGTTAAGTTGCCTGTCACAGATCCTTAATATTTAATATTTAATCTTTTTTTTTTTTGCTACGTAGCACCGTCAGCAAAAAAATACTGTATTTCAAATCAATCGAAACTCACACTTTATTTACTGAAATGTAATCCAAACAAAAATTGTATATTGGGGCGGACGCAAGCATTGCTTAGCGAAGCCTTAGTGGGAGCTGTAGGGCAGTGCTGCCAAGAGTACTACAATAGGAGTTTTTTTACTACTATGTATACAACTATTTTGACAGATAGTTATCTTTTTAATTACATTTTTTAAAGTTACTTAATCAATGCTCTTAATACACAACGCGTGCAGGAAACAACAACACTTAGTCCATACTACGAGTACACCATACCGTACTTGCCGAGGTGAGGCCAAAGAGCAAAAGGGGGTCTGTAGAAAGGGTAAGTAAGGACATGCATTTCATCTGCATGCAGCGGTTTGGGCCTCGGTAAGTGACCACTTAGGAATTCCAAAAGTTGTCTGCTATCCTACTTGTTTAATGAAGCAGCCTCTTGAAGCGTTCCGGTCATTACTGAGTGTTATAACTGGTTACGGGCTAAGAAATACTTGACCTGAGTCCTTTCCAGCTGAATCAACAGGAATTCCCGTGTGGCTTGTCAATCATCAGTATGTAGAATAAAACAAGCTGATTATATTTACCAATAAGAATAGAAGAGCACTGCTGTAGGGCTATCATATCGCAATCAAGAGACTACGCCCCCCATCACGACTTTTGTAGAAGCTGCAGATCGGAAGAAAAGCTTGAAACCTTAAGACATCAGCTGTGCGATTGCCCCGCTTTCTAAAGAATGCGAAAATAATTCATGCATTTTCCGGTACTTTGAGCGATATGCGAAATCTTAACGCACGAAAATTGCTTGGCTTAGCAAACTCTACTTACTGGTTTGTTTAGATGGGTGCATGCTCCCCATGAACGGAAGAAATTCTATTTTTTATTTTATAGCCAATTTCATTGCAGTTTATTAAATTTGCTAAAATGGGATTGGCTGCATATATTTTTGCCCCACTGTGCGACGCAGGGAGGGGTTACTTAAGCAAAGAAATGAAACTGCAGAACAAATCCCATGTATGTAAGTACATACATGTCTACATATTTGAATATTTACTACCGTTAATCAAATTTGTAGGAGGATGTTTGCGCGCTGAAATGCAAATCTGCACAACCCAAAATTTACAGCGACTTAACACATATCAAATTATATTCACCGGATTGTTTGCGCTGGCGTTGGCGACAAAGGAGAGCGCATACACGTGAAGCCACACCTACACATACATACATACATATATTCTCATATAAAAGACAAATATTTAAATTAATTTACACGTGCACATTAACGACACCCTGGCAATACGCACTAAATATGTTTGTATATATGTAGTATACATATCTGCCACAAGAAGTTGCAACGATGTGGTTGCATTAAAGCAGCGAAGAGGAAAGTGGTTGAAAATTAGCAGCCATGGCCAAATACGGTACTCGTGTTTAAAAGTTTTACAGAAATTAGTAAACATTTGCAAACTAAATAGGAGAAGACTGCCAACATTCGAGTAGAAGGAAAATGCTCACACATTTTGTGCGGCTTGGGCGAAATATCGGATGTACAAATTAATCATTAAATTTACTTTTCTTAAAATATTTGGCACAAATTTGAGAAACATTTCGCACTAAAGTATTTTATATTTATGATACGAATCCTGGTCTTTCAACAACTGAGTGGGAACATTTGTATGCGATTACCTTGCCGTTAAGATTTTACTACATACTAAATATAAATCTACTAACTCTCTACATTCATATGTATGTATCACCGCTTCTACTACTACACTCCTACATCATTGTATCTGCTTGTATGTGAAATTTGCCTGCTTAGCTGCTGACAATGATACATGGAAAATTAACTCGCCCTACGCCCATCCCTCTCTAAGCCTAAGCTCAATCCTTGCTGCCCCTTCCCTCTCCCAGTTTGTGTTTTTTACATGCACGCTGCTGTTCTCAATAGTGATGACAGACAATACTACTCGTGCAGATGCATTTACATACTTCCCTGCGAGCAGCATTGTCATCGCCATTTTGCTATTTTCAAACAACTACACTAACACATCAGCGGCTATGCTACATATCTTCTTCTTCTCTTCTTTATTGGCGCTGTAACCGCCTAAGCGAGGTGAGGCCGAGTCCAAAACAGCACGCCAGTGCTTCTTCTGTGCTAACTGACGCCAATTGGAAATGTCAATTGAANGCCAAGTCCTTCTCCACCTGGTCTTTCCAACGCAGAGGAGGCCTTCCTCTTCCTCTGTTACCAGCATCGCGGCCCGCGTTGAATATTTTCAGAGCAGGAGCGTTTCTGTCCATTCGAACGACATGGCCAAGCCAGCGGAGCCGCTGAATTTTATTTCGCTCCACTATGTCTATATCGTTGTAAANGCCAAGTCCTTCTCCACCTGGTCTTTCCAACGCAGAGGAGGCCTTCCTCTTCCTCTGTTACCAGCATCGCGGCCCGCGTTGAATATTTTCAGAGCAGGAGCGTTTCTGTCCATCCGAACGACATGGCCAAGCCAGCGGAGCCGCTGAATTTTAATTCGCTGCACTATGTCTATATCGTTGTAAAGCTCATACAGCTCATCGTTAAATCGTCTGCGATATTCGCCATCACCAACGCGTAAAGGTCCGTAAATCTTTCGCAGAATCTTTCTCTCGAAAACTCCAAGAGCCGCCTCATCAGATGCTTTCATTGTCCATGCCTCGGCGCCATACGATGAGAGAGGACTTTACTCCTGAATTGCCTACTCAGTTCAAAGTAGCACTTGTTGGCAAGAGTGATTCTGCGTTGGCTTTCAATGCTGGCAATATTATTGGTGTTAATGCTGGTTCCCAAGTAATCGAAATTCTCTACTTTCTCGAAATTGTAACTGTCAACAGTGACGTGAGTGCCAAGACCCGTATGCTCTGACTGTTTGTGTGATGACAGGAGATACTTCGTTTTGTTCTCGTTCACCACCAGACCCATTCGCTTTGCTTCTCTATCCAATCCCGAGAAGGCAGAACAGACGTAGCCCTTGTTTTTACCGATAATGTCGATGTCGTCGGCATACGCCAGCAATTGTACGCTCTTGTAAAGTGTTGTGCCTGAGCGGTTCAGTTCTGCGGCTCTTATTATCTTCTCCAACATCAGATTAAAGAAATCATACGAAAGGGAGTCCCCTTGTCTGAAACCTCGTTTGGTATCAAACGGCTCGGAGACGTCCTTCCCTATTCTGACAGAGCTGGTGGTATTGCTCAACGTCATTTTACACAGCCGTATTAGTTTCGCGGGGATACTAAATCCAGACATCGCGGCATAAAGGCAACTTCTCGTCGTGCTGTCGAGAGCGGCTTTGAAATCGACAATTAGATGGTGTGTGTCGATCCTATTGGCTTTAGGCCTGGAAAATCCACCATACATCAGGTATTCACAATACGCACAGCGAACGCATGCACAAATGTATATACATACGTAAGCTTTTAACTACATTCTATACAAATTAAAACGTTTACTTTTTACAGATTTGGGGAGAGGAAATACGTATTCCTTGTTAAAACAAATAAAATGAATTTAAAAAATTACACTGGCAAAAACTTCAATATCGATTTCATCAAAAATTTACACATTTAATTTCTGTTTATATATACACTCGTACATAAATATGTAGCTTGTAGTGGATAGCATAATACAATTTCAGCGTCCCGATTCCAAATCAATCAGTAAACACTTTAGCTATTTTGCAATTTACAATTTTCTATTCTGAAAACCTACATATATGTATATTCATTATTGCAAATACATATTTGAGTACAAACTTACATACATTTATTAATTTTCAAATACGTTTAATGGATGTGATTGCTGAATGCAATGGCAATTCAACATTAATTGTAAACTAATTAATTGCCATTAAACGGACACCCGCAACCACAACCCACAGACGTGATCCACTCAAGCAGACAACAAAGGGCGTGACAAAATAAACCAAAATGAATCGATCAGAAAAAAGAAATGTAAATTTTGAAAAACAATAGCTTCAACAGAAAGGCAATTCACACAGAGTCGACCACGACCGTTGGACATTTCAATTCAATTTTGCGCTTTGCCGACATTACACCTTTCTATTTCGCAGCTACCACAAATGCGCCTAATTGACGCCAAATTGACGGAAGCGATGCGTTGCGCTGCTATCAAAAACAACAACAATGGCAATTGCAATTGTACTCTCTCACGCTCTTTATAAGGCGGGTTCTTGCGGTTCTCTTTGATACGCATTTGCCTATTTACATACATTTGTATAAAAAGTTGTATATATATGTATGTAGAATGTATATCGTTACGCTGCATATCGATAAGAAGCATCCCATGCAAAACAAAAACAAGAATTGTGACATAAACATAGGCGCGCAACATGTGACTTGTTGTCCTAGATTTTACGCCGGAAATTACTCAACACAAATGCAATGCGCATCTGTAACTCAAATAAGCTTGAGTGAGGGGATGCAGTGAGCTTTTGATTCGAGTGAGTTCAATGGCGCTTTTGCTCTTGTGAAAATGTGCTTTTGCGAGTAGGGAAGCTAAAACAGCTTTTCGCATTGGAGTGGTAAAGGTTTGCGGTGATGCTTAAAAAAGTATTGTCCAACTTAATGAAAATGGGGATATATATGCAAAGCTTTTTATCTCCAAACTTGGAAGGTTATTCCCCATACTGCAGTTGGCTTACTCTGCAAATAGAGCTTGCTTAAATTGCTTTTTGGCAATATTGAGCATTTATGTCGAGCTTATATGAAAGTCAGCGATGGGTAGAGAGAGCTTTTAGTTTGCACGCGTTTATACCACATATATATAAAGCTTAAAAGAGCTTTTCCCGCGCGCAAGACAGTGCCCATCAGTGATGTAAGTTAACAAAATGTTAAAGAAAAATAGAGACAATCTGTTAGATAAAATAAAGCAAAGAAGAATTGGTTCGCCGCTTTTGGCACCCCCCTTTATAACCAACAAAAGCTTGGGGTACAAAAGTTTGGGTAAAACAAACTGTTTCCAAATATACTCCGTTATTTTAAAGAAGTATTTTTTAAAACTACAAGTTAAAGTTGTTTATTCTATATAGCTCTATAACTCAAAAGCTAATACTTTATGTGCTTACATACATACATACTATAGAAATGTCATTAAAAATAAATATACATCGAAACAAGTTGACCAGTTTCAAACCCAGATGTCTTAATTTTCAGCGAAATATAATTTTTATGTAAGACACATACAAAATTTCTGCCAGTGTTGGCTTGAGAGAGCTTTTTTCCTGTGTAAAGAAATTGTATAGAAAAAAGCTCCGCACGGTTTTAATTTATAATTTTTTGATTTTATAGGAAAACCGCTAGCTGTGATATAAACCGTCTGAGTGCGTTTTGTAAATTATTTAGGTAGCAGAGTGATTTAACAAAGCTTCAAGCTTAAACTTTGCAAAGCTTACGTAATTCATTCAAAGTTGAATAGGTATTGAATTACTAAAAAGTCTCGGGTTTAAAACTTTTATCAATTTTCTGGTTTTAGAATAACTGCGGGCGGTTTTATAGGTTCTAGTCATTAGCAAAAATCACACACCCATTTCAAGAACCAACCAGTTTCTCACCTCGGTTATTAAGGCAAAACTTTTGCACATTCCAAGCCAGTAAGAGCTGCCACTTTGATGGAATTTTAAATTAATCGTTCTTTTCCAGAACTGGTGTTTACAGGTAAAAGTTGGAGCTTAATATTAATGGCGTATTGCGATTGGCTTTCCCCGTGGTCGTCAGTATACAAAGGAGTCTTACAGCATCCATACATGGATATACTTTTTACAGTTACAAGAAAATTTAAATTGCGCCAGATAGGCATAAAGCAATTACAAAGCTAGATGCACTTAAAACTTCCATCAAGCTCTGAGTCTAGCCGCAGTAGCCATATCCGGTTGCAGATGAGGGGCTGGAATTTTTGACAACATATTGGCTGAATAATTCGCTTACGTATATGAATCCTCCCGGAACCTATTTATTATTGATTTACTATGACAAAAAGTCTTTGTAAAATTTTACTGATGGAATGTTGATGAAATAAAATAATAGTCGTGCGGCCAAAGTTAATGGAAAGCAATTAGCTTATTTACTCGTTATAGAGGAGATTTCGCTAGAGGGCGATGCGTCGCGACGCGTTGCTTCTCTTCTTAACCTCAACAAAAATACTGTACTGACGGTATATCTTGAAAACCCCCGTACTCTTGGACAAAACGGTGCAAAAATCTAAAAATTAGCTGAGAATGTATTCGTCATTTCATTAAAAAATTTCAGAGCACTCTCTCATTAATTTGAGAGTTCATCACTGGAATTAAACTTTTTACTTTTTTTGTGAAAGTTTAGTTAAAGCTGTTATAATACCCTCATAAATATCGTAATTCATGAATCGAAGAATCAAAGAATTTCCAATGATAAGCTTTGTAGCTTCTTGGCTTTACGCATAGTGTTAATTTTATGTACTCTTTACTAATTACCCGCCAATGTATCGAATACCGAAATTTTATGGTAAAATGTGCATTAACCCGCAAAGCGATGGGTAAGTTATCGTAAAAAGTGTCGACAGGTACCAAGATATTCACTAAAATTTCTTAAATATCTTTAAAAACTTATTTTTTCCATGAGTAGCAATATATGAAAATATGTATATCGCTTAATTTATTAAAACTAATTAGAAACTGTTGTCTACAATTGAACCGAAGTTAGAATAAGCACGAAGAAAATTACGACATTGGGGCTTAATATACCCAAGCTATATGTATGCCGGGTTAAATATTTTCTTACAGCTAACCTCTGCCAGCTTTTCCCCATACTGTCGAAGCTTTCAGAGTTGCCTTTGTTTTGTTTTCAAAGTGTACATCCACCACCGTTGGCTGGTGAGTTTCTTATGAATTATTATTTTAAATATATATATGTATTGTATGTATAAATTTTATAAAAAATTATCTTGTATAAGCAAATAGATATGTATTTAGTATAGTTTAGTTATTTGATAAGAGCTTACAGACTAAATTTGTGTACTTACAGTTATTTTGCATGTCTAATTTGGTTTGGTAGTTTGTATTTTTTGTTCGTACGGTCTAAGTTCGAGAATATACACAAAACAAATCAAAACAACAAACATGAAATTAGATTCTTAAAGATACATTGATAGGAATTTTGTGTGTTTTTTTTGTTTACTTGTAAATCTAATTTAACAGTAGAAGTGGGAGCGGGATTAGATGGGGAGTGATTAGGTTGAATAGAGTGCAATTAAGCAGATTTGGGTTTGTTTCGTTTTTACAAATGTTTTGACTTTGAAATGGAAAAAGGATTTAGAGTTAGCTAAAACGGTGTTCACATGAGGCGATTTTCCAGGCAATTTCAGAGGCCATTAGTTGAAACAAAAATTAGCTACAGCCCAACTTCATTGGAAGCGCTTAGTTGAAAGGTCGTTCACACCAGGCGATTGTTGCTTTCAACTAAAACTTGCCTGTAAAATCGCTTCGTGTGAACACCGTATAAGAGTAATGTGTAGTTGAAGAACATTAGTAAGAACGTTTGAATATGGAAATTGAAAACAAAAATAATAGGGTTATTCTCAGAGTCTTGCGAAGAACCGGTTTTTCTATTTAAAGCTTTCCAATGCATCGTCCAAAGGCTTTGCAAGACTAAGAGAACCACCCTAATGTTTAGCTACTTAAAAAGCATGAAAAGTAAGGGACAGTTTTAACAACCATATCTGAGCAGAAAGGAATAGATCAAACGACTAAACGACTTCATACAAATTCAAACAAATAAACAATGACAAATTGAACGCAACAAAACGTGTAAATCATCTTTCGGTGCAGATCGTTATGAAATGTTTCTTTTTTCCGCACTGATATATATATAAAACGAGCATGGAGTTTTTCGCATCATTTGGATGGATTTGTGAATGAGTTAAAATATTTATTTATTATTTATTGGTTCAATGCTGACTGATCGTTAACGAAAGTGTACGGCCCACGTCAGCGACTGACATATTGGTTGGATATGCATTTTTTTTTTTAATACTTCAACTCTCGCCAATTGCCAATAGCAGAGGTGGGAGAATTTTTAAGAGCTATTATTTCTTTATTTTAATTTTTTTATATTTTGGTTTCAAGTACTCACTACGTACTTGGCTCGAATGCGTAAGATCTCTACATAATAATTTTTTCTTCTTTGTTTTTTTTTTTTTGTTTTGGTTTTGTAATATACATTTAAAATTGAGTATAATATAATTCAAAGTTAAAGAAACAAAGCCAACACAGGGGTAGCACAGTAGAAGAGAAGAGCGCATAAGACGTTCATTTACACATACATATATAAAAGAGTCATAAGAATTATAACGGAGTCAAAAAAAATTTAAAATTGTTTCACAAAAAAAAATTTTGTATGTCAAAACTTTGCACTAAAACTTCGCACTTACCCATGTCATCGATGATGGGCGCCATGCG
This sequence comes from Rhagoletis zephyria, assembly GCF_001687245.7. Lineage (NCBI taxonomy): Eukaryota > Metazoa > Arthropoda > Insecta > Diptera > Tephritidae > Rhagoletis > Rhagoletis zephyria. The sequence continues at coordinate 145,364 of NW_016157491.1, forward strand.
CAGCGTCACGCCCACCAACATGAGGCACATGATTAGCAGCAGGCACGCTGTTACAATGATTGTCCAGCGCGCCCGCTGCGACAGGTCATCGGGATCGACCACCTTTTGGCGACGACAAAACAAAGTCCAACGAGCAACGGCGGGTGGGTATAAGCAGATGTGGAATAAAAGGAAGAATGCAAGAAAAAGTATTTTTTATTAATAGCTACGTGTATGTATGTATGTATTTGTGATAGTACCTTGACGACACGCGTTTCCAGATCCTGCACAAGAATTTTTGGTTTTTTATGACGATGTCGCTTTTTGTGTCGATGATGACTGCAAAGAAAAAATTTTATTATTGCAAAACTTGTAAAATATTTGCACAGCGAAATTTGATTACTTTAATATACACAAGAGAATTGGTAGAGCTTCCACATATCGCACACATATTTGAAAAGAGGCAGAATTAAAAAAAAATTATGCCAATTTTTTGCATAAATCAAACGTAGGATTTATCTCAAATTAATGCAAAATATTTTTTTCTTCATGGTTAAAATATTTCAAACAAGAAAATTACTGTTATATAAAGATATTTTTGCTATAATTCGAGATACTATCCCCAAAAAGAATCAGAGTGTACATTAGGCCTTGGGCTGTAGTTAATAACGGCGCTAGGTGTGCACTGTGTGGAGGAGCGCGCGAAGCGGGTAGCTTTAAATGCACACCTGCAGCGTGCAGGCACGATATACACAGTGGATCGTCAATGATGCCTATAGTTACCATATATCATCCTCATAGATTGCGCCTTGTAGTTAGTCGAGAGAGAGTGTATGGATCTCACTATTGCTTCTTTGTACGAAAGCTAATGACGTACTTTCTTCCAAAAGAGACAACAGTAATTAGTTTGTCATTAGATGCCAAAAAGAAACAGACTGCTCTGAAAACCTTTTAACCAAATGTATGTGCACGGAACTTCAGAAAAGTATTAAGATCCCTTCCTTGTAGCCAGTTTAGCATAGGAACCTTTTATAACCATGGTCATAGTCCACCAGAAATTGCTGATGATAGTTCACGAACAGCATCTGTGTTAGTTTTGATGTAAACGAAGTCTTGCATTTCTGCTAATAGTGAGTCCATTACCAAACGCCACAAGAGAGAGGAGGGTACCCCGCCCTGAGGGCATCCTATCCCATCCTCTATCAAAGACCAGTTCCTCGCCACAGTCAACAATCTTCTAGAATCCACACTGCTCATCCACTCCACGCTTCCTGACCGCATAGCACATAGAGACATGGTTAGCGTTGCCAAACGCCCCCTTAATATCTGAAAATACCCCAGTTGTGTACCTAGCTGTCCACCAAAAGCTTTGATCTGGTTAAAGCTGTTACTTTTGTACCGATTGCAGTTACAGTATAACAGTTTTTCTGTTCCCGAAAACTTTCCTTTGCCACTTTCGTAAATCAAAATAAAATTTGTTCAGCATAAATTGACTCATAGCTTTTTCACCAGTCCTTTAGTCCTCACACCCATAGTATAAAATTGTATTAGCATTGCAGTTTTCATTAAATTACCCATTGAAACCGTGAATAAGCTGAGTTCACATTCGATTGTTGTACGCTCGCATATACGCAAATAATGCCATCGGTTGCGCACGAGCGCACACAACTGCATTCGCCGCCGCCACTGAATGAGTGAGTATTCGCATAAAAAGCGCCTAAGCCAACTTTTCACTTTGGAATTTTCACGAAGTGTGGCAGCGGCATTTTGCATACGCGAGCAGAATAAAAGTTCAAATAAACAAAGCTATGAACAACAGCAACAACGACATTTAAAATTAACATTGCATTTTTTTATGCCAACACAACGTCGAGTCGCACTCAGTTGGGTTTTTGGGTGAGGCAGTCAGCAACCAGCCAGCAGTCGACTCGCAATTCACTGGCAATCGCTCTTCATCAGCAACTTTACGCCCTTGCCCCTCGTTCACTCGTTCACCACGCGCATCCCACAAAGCTCGCCCTCTTGCGCGCCCTTCTTCACTCACACTTGCCAACTCCTTGGCGCACCTTGACCTAAATTTCAGGCGAAGCATAATTAAAGCACAAAACATGCTGGCAGCCTCAACAGCAGTCGACTGCGCTGCCAAAGCCGCCACCACTGCACAAAGCGCTGAATGTAGGCAGCAGGAAAGCAAGCGAGCGAGCGAGCGAGCGCGTGAGAGGCAGCGGTACCGGCATGCAAAGCACTTTTAGATACGCACATTCACACGTACATAAATATGTATGCATGTACCCTGCAGTGAAAAGTTGAACTTAGTAGTATACGCCAAGTCCAGTTCGTGAGCTCTTATTTAAGGATAGAAGTCCCCACCAGTTTGTTATGGAAAGTTGCTCGTTGAAAAAGTAAACTAGGTAGAAATTCTAGAGCTTTGGTCTGTCGGCCATTGCAGGAGCGGAAAACTGACATTTCGTATGGCACGGCCAAGTTAAAACTACCAGTCGCTAACAATGAAAAAGGATAAAACGTTAACTAGTTGAGCTGAAACGCAAATTGGTACCCTTCTAGATTACAACTAGCAGCTTTCCTTGCTGGGTAGTTACAAGTGTACGTATGTATGTATGTATTAGACTCCAGCGCAATTCCATTTAAACGGCCCAACAAGACATCCGATCGCCGCGCAAATACTTTCCATCCCCTACTTTCATCGTTCGGGTCAATTGTGAGTAAGCATAAACCAGTTTCAGCAAGCGTACGTAAACTACCGATCAATAGCAACACGCGTAGAGTATTTACTTTGCCTTCCGCAACTACTGCGAGTAAAAGGTATTT